>NC_088929.1:4797500-5055000 GCF_038396675.1 Hydra vulgaris | reverse complement strand
TATATTTTAGTGAAATGCAACCTATTGCCACATAACTATCATGTCATATAACTACCTGCTCATTGTTTATAATCGACTGCGTTATTTTTTTTGATGTGTCATGTTATTAACGCACCGATAATTAGTACTCTTTTAAAGATGTTTATTTTTTTTTAATTGGGATTTACGTCAATTTTTTTAAATTAAGGTTATTATAACAACGCCTTAGAAAGTCCATTCAAAATTCAAAGAAAGTCTGCTAAAAAGAATACACTGTGCATTATTCAATAAATGTAAAATTTCTTTTTAACTGTTTAACTTTTCTCTTGTTGTATATATGAACAAAGCATTGTTGACAAATCTCTATAATAATCATGAATAATCTTTAAACTGAAACTTATAATAACAAACTTATTAAAATATATCTTACAAACACTTTTAATAAACTTAAAACATATTATATACTTTTAAAAACAACGATTATTAAAAAGTGTGCTTTTATTTATTTAATCTATATATATATATATATATATATATATATATATATATATATATATATATATATATATATATATATATATATATATATATATATATATATATGTAGTATTATATATATATATATATATGTAGTATTATATATATATACATATATATATATATATCAATATATATATATATATATATATATAGATATATATATATATATATATATATATATATATATCAATATATATATATATATATATATATATATATATCAATATATATATATATATATATATATATATATATATATACATATATATATATATATATATATATATATATATATATATATATATATATATATATATATATATATATATATATATATATATATATATATATATATATATCAAGTAGAGCGAGCATGATTCTTTTTGTTAAAAATAGTATCAAATATCGATAAGACAATATGTTTTCTTCTTGCTTCAGCTATTTATTTTATTGTATATGTATGTATTTGAAAATTGTACTAATAGTAAAAGGCGAAATAATCAAACAAACATAAAAGTTTATATCATCATATATCGAAATCGTATACAACTGTTTCTTGGATATTTTCTTTTTGTATTTTAGACTTTATGCTTACGATGTTTATTTTTTATATATATCTTATCTGTTTTATATATATATGTATGTATACTTTTTTTTTCTAGGGAAATTTTTTTTTTAAGTTTCTTTAAATCCTTGATTGCCTTGCATGAAAGATGTAAATCAGGAAATGAAACGATTGACGTCGAAAAAATAAAGTAATGACGCACTTTTGTTTGTAGCTTGTTTTTCTTAATGCAAGTGAGTCATTAAATTGGTAATGATTGTTTCAAGAACAAGATAATTCTAACGTCGCGATATATTGAATACACGCACACACACACACACACACACACACACACACACACACACACACACACACACACACACACACACAGAGGTAGTTTAGTGCAAAACTAAGCTAGAATGTATAATTTTTTTATTTTCTAATAAAGAATTTAGCATTTTGAAAACCAATATTACTGTTAGGAACTAACAGTAATGTTGGTTTATTGAAGAGAAATATTTACCTACAAAATAATAAATGAAAAATATGGTAAACCACTTTTGCACCACGCTATAAAAAACTGATTTTGTCACTTTTTAATATTAGTCTAAAATCCTGTTTTAACTGCTTCTAATTTTCTATTTATGCTCTTTAGAAGATTTTCGCACAAGTTTAACAATATATTTTCCCTTTGTTCTTGAACTCGTTTATATATCACATTAATAGCTGATGGAGGGGCACAATAGTTTTTACCAAGCCCTTTTTTTAATTATGATCACATTTTTCAATCGGGTTTAAATCAGGACTTTGTGCTGGCCATTCTAGCACTTGTAAGTCCTGCGAAGCTAACCAATTATTAACCAGTTTAGCAGTGTGCTTTGGGTTATTGTCCTGTTGAAAAATAACATAATTTATTGGGTAAGGCATATTTCCACAGTTTCCAATCATTTGTGCTGTAAAGTATCAAGATACATTTCTTTATTCATGTTTCCAACTGTTCTTCGAATAAGTTCGAATCCATAAACCGTCATACACCCCCAAAGTTTAATAATGCCTCCCCATGTTTTACTGTCTGAATAATATCTTTTTGAATTAATGGTTCACCTTCCCTTTTCCAGCTCCACTGCCAGCCATAATGCTTTAACGATTAATTTAATTTTCATCGGACCAAATAATTTTCTTCCAATCGTCTTTGGTAAAGTTTTCGTATTTTTTTACAAAGTATAATCTTGCTATGATATTTCTTTTACTGAGTAATGGTTTTTCCATCTTTTCAATTGCTCGAAATTTACTTTTTTTTGAGATCTTGCTGGTCAACCACCAACATTTGTTTAGAATGTTTTTTTAAACTTCTTGCACGATACTTTGACTAAGTTTTAATTTAAAAGCAATTTTTTTGAGTTGTATTTACTTCTTCTATCATCTTTTTTAATAAATCACTCTTTGTTTTTGAAATTCCCATTTTATGTTAATAAACTATCAAATACAATAAACTTACACTATAAAATTTATGAAAATAGAAAAATATTTAAGGCATAAATATAGTCAATTGATTTGCACACAATATTATAAAATTATTTTGAAAAAAATAATAAAGATATTGCCTTCAACAAATGTGGTGCAAAACTGAGTCAAAAGATGATTGTCGCTAGACAAACTTACTTGTGTATCGGGGTTAAGGGAAGAAAGTGGGAAAAAGTCCTAAAAATTTGCACTTTAATACTGTAATAATACCGACAGTACCAATATCTTGAAAACCAAGTCAACTATAATTTTACATTTTTTTAAAAACTCTGGTTCATTTTTGCACCATACTGTATACTTATTTATTTGCTATCATTAAAATTTTTAAACTTATTTTGATGGTAGCAAACTCATTGATTAATCTATTTAATATTTTATTGCTGAGGAGAGTAATTTTACAAAGGAGTGATCCTATACGTATATATATGTATATATTTATATATATATATATATATATATATATATATATATATATATATATATATATATATATATATATATATATATATATATATATATATATATATATATATATATATATATATATATAAGTATATAAATATATAATTATATTATAAAAATATTATATATTAATATATTTTTATAATATAATTATTTATATATATTTATATATATATATATATATATATATATATATATATATATATATATATATATATATATATATATATATATATATATATATATATATATACTATATATATAAATATATATATACATATATATATATATATATACATACATATATATATATGTATATATATATATATATATGTATATATATATATATATATATGAATATATATATATTCATACGTTATTTATTATATTATATATTAATATATTTTTATTTATTGTATTAAATATATATATATTTATATATTATTTACATATATATATAAATATATTTTTATTTATTGTATTAAATATATATATTTATATATCATTTACATATATATATATAAATATATATATATTTATATATATAAATATCGCAAATAGAGTGACACAATATCATTTGAACCCAAATTCCTATGAAATATAATGCGATAGAAGGAATGCGTATTTAAAAATAAAATAAAAATACAACAAAAAACATATCATTTGATTGTCAAATGAGGAAAAAACAACTCTTCTTTCTTGACCTCTGTAATTAATGGTTTCCATATATGTAAGCATATAGATTTTTTTTTTGATACCATTACAAAAATAAAGAGCATTTTAACCCTTGATTTTGTTGCTAATTTTAATACCTTTTTTTTATGTTCTATGCTTTTTGGCACCCTGGTGTGTTGGCCTTATAAACAACATAAGATAACCACAAGACATGATTTTTTTTTTTTATATCGTACATTAGTTTTTGAAACTTGCAAAGCATTTTTTATTTTAAAAGACAAAAGTGATGAACGAGAAACTTCTTTATAAGAATTTTACGATTCACTTATAGTTAATTTTCTTTTTAAAGAAGCGACGTTTTAAAAAACAAAGGATTCATTTCATCCCAGAAAGTTTTTTGTAAAATTACAAAATATTTAATGTCTTAAAAAAACTATTCGCGTTGAGTATGTCTGCAACGTTTGAATGTTCTTTATTAATTTTTTCTTTTTTTGTAACAAAACCAAGTATTATGAAACGGTTTTCCACTTCATCACAGTTAAAACAGTTGATAAAATAGATATGTAAACAACAAAGTTCATTGATAAAATATGTAAACAACAAAGTAATAAAAGTATTTAATCATTAACAGTGTTGGTGACGTCACGAACTCGTTTTTTGCCGCATTTTATTCACGTAATGATTTCGTTACATAAATTAGTTTTATTTTTAGCGCCACAATTCTATGCTATTCCTAGAACCATACGTCGCACAGTGGGACGAAATCCTGATTTTGTGGCCAAAAATTCCCAAATTACCTACATAAGGGTTTTCGAGGTCGCTGATTAGGAATCTTAGATCAGATTTAAAAAATTCAAAATGGCGGCTCCAATATGGCGGCCAAAACTGTTCATACGTCGAAAATATGAAATCTCATGTAGTTTGGTTTTCAAGGTCATTGCTAATGATTCAGGAGTTAAATTAGAGCAAAAACATTGCAAAATTATTTTCAAATTTATACTATTAATAAAAAAACAGAAGTTTGTAATTTTAATTTTATTTATTTTTTTTAAATTGATAAAAGATTAACTCACATATATGTAAAACAATTGTTTCTTTAATCCTAGTAACAAAAATCACGTATGTCATATTTATCAATGTTCAAATCATTCGATTCAGAATCTGATGTTGAACCACTTGTATCTAAATTGAAATCGTTCCTTGTCTCTTGTCTGGTGACTTCAAGTTGTTTTAACAATTGTATAGCTTCTTGATATAGAGCTTTTACCGGTCTCTGGGGCAATTTCCTGATGCTCGAGAGAAATGGATCTGATGTTAATAAGAGCCTATTAAAAATGTCTCTCATATTCGATTCTCTTGAGCATTTTCTTGAATGATGTAATCTGAAGTTTTTAATGTCCTTATTGCGTGACTCTTGGGTATCTTCAGAAAGTTGTCCAATCGGTAAAAGGGCATACTTTACAATTTCTGCTCCATGGATCAGCAATTTATGTACAGATGTAAGCATGTAATACCACGGATATAAAGCAACAAATAAATGGGCGGTATTTACACAATAGTCTTTGAATTTTTCATCATCTATATCAAACCCGCTCGAAATTACCTGCAAAATAACATGAAATCGGTGAATTAATTTTTCATCGACTCCTGTTATTTCAGCAGATATAGCAGCATTTTGAAAAAAGCGGCGCGCTGTATTTCCATCGTTAGAGCTTCCATATCCTGGCTTTGGTCGATCAACGATAAGCCCCAGTTTTATCCTAAATTGAGCCTGTATTTCTTCCTTACGTATTTTCACATTCTTTTTATCTTCCTCTCGACGAGCTTGCCACTTTTCAGTTGTTAGCTTATACGACAGATGCAAACAG
Source organism: Hydra vulgaris (assembly GCF_038396675.1). Lineage (NCBI taxonomy): Eukaryota > Metazoa > Cnidaria > Hydrozoa > Anthoathecata > Hydridae > Hydra > Hydra vulgaris. The sequence continues at coordinate 5,049,408 of NC_088929.1, read as the reverse complement.
CACTCGAAAAAACGAATCCATGCATGCAATGTAGATATGCCAAATCTTAAATTATCTGTCGTAATGTCCATTTTTATAATGTTGTTGATGTCATTAAATTCTTTAGAGGAAGCTTTGCACAGGAAGCAGCAAGCAATGTTGGTAACTTCTTTCAATGTTGACTGTATATCTTCATGTACAAACTGCAATCGTATTAGTCTGCAGAATCGCGGAGATGATGGTCTAGGATTTTTCCACACGATAGTTGCTTCACCCGTCTCGTGGTTGTTGTGTATTAATTGTAAAGGTACAAGAGAAGTATAAAAAATGCTTTCATCAGATTTTCCAGTCTCAGTAAGTTTTTGTTTATAAACACTTTGACCGCTGCTTCCATCACATCCCCATTTACAGCAATGTACTAATTTTTGCAGAATTTCCGGATTTAGAGTATCAATGACATCAGCCTGAAGTTGTATAATTCTAGATGTGGTATGACCAAGTAAAGCCTGTAGTTCAATCTGTGCGCACGACTCACTAACAGTTGTGTACACAACTGATGGATAACAACGTTTTTTTGCTTTTTCTACTTCAAGGTATGATGGATATAATTTGAATTTATGTGCTCTAGCTACATTTCTTGATAGTTGATAAGAGTGCTTTGATTCTCCTTTCTCGATCATTAAAGAAAGTGCTTCATCTGGGGTTAAGGTACTTCATTTTGTGAACTAACAGCGGATATATATTTTGAGGCTCTTATTGGGGTTGTTAATGTGACATCTTCAACAACTTGAGCAGCATGTACTTGACCAGAAGTCCTTAAACTCATTTGAGCAGCATATGCCAATTCTTCTGTAGAAAAAGTAGAACGTACTTCTTGAGTCTTTCGCCTCTTCGATCTATCACTTGATGAAGCAAAGGATTGCGAAGGTCGCTCACATGTTCCTTTTTTTATTATCATTCTTCACAATCTTCTCAGGTGTTTTGCATTCAGTATTGGATAATTTTGAAAATTGTACGGTGCCCTTCAACTATTCTTCATTTTTTTCAGAAAAAAATCTTCCCATCTTCCTGCTGCTCTCCATCTCGATCGAAAATTTGAAAATAACCGTGATAATGACATTTCATCCTCGACTACTTGTATCACATGTTCCGTTTTTTTAAAAATTGCATCTGTCAAAACATCAATGATGAATTTATATTCATTTTTTAAACAGTGTTTCACCATAAAGAACGTATCTTTTCTTGAAAATTCCATATTTGAAGATTTGGAAGACTGTAAAAAAAAATACAGTAATAACTGCTGAAAGTTCTTTGAGGACTATTTTATAAAACTTTGAGATTATCATAAAACGGAATGAGAAGTAACTTTTAAAGCATATATTTAAAATAAAAATTATTGCATTAAAATGTAATAGTGCTATTAAATAATGTTAATTCACTAATTTCCATGCCCATTAATGCGTGGTGCGACATTAATCTATTAACATAGTTTAATGTCGCACCACGCATTCCTCCATAAAAACTAGTCTCATTGTTAAAATGGCACTCAATGGCAGCCAGTTTTTTAATATGTTATATTTAACACTATACACGATCAGTTCCTTGACAAAAGAAGGTGGATAACTGCGGTTAAATTTTTAAAACGACATTAGAAAGTCGATTTCAGATAAAAAATTTACAATTTTTTAAGTTTACTTGTCGCGCGATTTAAATATGAAAAAAATTAAAATTAGCAATAACAGTGCATAACCATATATTCTACATGCCTCCAGAAAGTGATTCCATTTTGCCGAATTCCAATTGAAATAGTTTTTTCAGTTTAACAGCACTTTAAAACAGGCAAGAATTTTTCGACGTGTCCACTTGTTTAGTGCGTACCGAACGGAGGCTAAATGTCAACTGACGCCCAGGCCACCCTAGAGCAGGTATATACCTGCCCTGTTCGGAATTTTGTTCTAGGACTATCTGTAAACAAGATCTGAACGTAAAAAGACGAAAATATAAAACTCAAAAATTTGACTTTTAGCCATGAAATCGGGATTTCGTCCCACTGTGCGTCGCAACCCTACGCTACTTCTAAATATGAAGAAGAAAAAAAAGGACATGAATAAAAATTCCTAATTGCCAGTTAGATATCTCTTGCGTATTAAGAAGACTTTTTTTAATTCAAGTGTATAGTGACAGCTATTGTTTTTAGTTCTAACCTGGCATTTATTTTTAATGCTTTGTAGCCAATAGAAATATCAACATACAAAGTATCGAAACATTGTGCAAATATTTGATAAAAAACTAGCAATACAAGTCTTCGTGTAGACATATTCCCTAGATAGGTTTACAAAATATTTGTAAACCTATCTAGTCTAAATTTAAAAATTGTCGAATCATTTCTACTAATTTTGAGCAATCGTTAGGCTTTCTGTTCAAGCTATCAAAAAGAAATGATTCGTCATCATTATCAAGCTTACCAGAGTTTTTTAGAGTCGGAAGATATTGCCCTAATAAAAGGTCTTCTGAAATATCAATGTGTCCTTGCATAGTTAAAATTTTATCACCGTAAGAAATTATTTCATTCTCACAAAATTTTGAAGTGCCAAGAAGAACTGCGTTAGATGGTAAATCAATCACTTCTTCTTCGTGACATTGTATTAGACTAATATATGGTTTATCGTGAAAAACTTGACGATAATATTGTTTGTTTCGCAAATCGTCCAGGACTTGAACATCTGCTTGGGATAATATGAACTTCCCATTCTTGTTTTTTATCACATTTGCACCTAACGATTTGCTAATTAATTGATGACCAAAACATATACCAAAAAGTTTTTGGTGCTGCATAAGAATAGTGCTGAAACTGAAACACAAGTTTAATAAACTCCATTAGGTCTTCGATCCACTTATGTTGATCATTTACTGACCAATACGATCCTGTAAGAATAAACCCACTATAATTTTCTAGATTAGATTTATCAGGAAGATGTCCTGATACAGCTTTAAAATACTCCCAATTTTCATTTTGGTGTTTCTTAAAAAGGTCGATTGTCATTCTTCCTACGCCATCTTCTTCTCCTAACGTTGGATCATCGTCACAAACAATGACTCCGATATTTTTATGCATATTATACTCTAAAATAAAAATAACTCAATGCAAAACGAGTTTTAACAAGTTATTAATAACTCAATGCGAAACGAGTTTAAACGAGTTATTAATAATTCAACGCAAAACGAATTTTAGCGAGATATTAATAAATCAATGCGAAACGAGTTTTAATGAGCTATTAATAACACATGCATACACAGAACTTTACAGTTGTAACCAGCCCTCAACCCAAACCCCACGGATTTGGAACAGGGTGAGTTATTTGAGACAATTCACAGTAATGTTTATTAAATTTTGATTTAATGTAAATTGATAAAAACAAAGACAAAACTTATTATCTCAAAAATATAGTCTAACAAAATAAAAATAAATTTATTTATACATATCTATAAATACACTATTTAAACACACAATTGAAATTTCATATAAAAATTTGGAAATTTATGAAAACGTAAGTATTAGTCGATAAACGAAATCGCATGTTATACCGTAATCCACTTTATGTACAAAAATATTATTTGTCAATATAATGTTCTTTATTAAAATATAACTACAAAAATTGAAATTGAAACATTGAAAAAATTCAATAATAAATATATCTTCATTTCGACCAAAACTTTGACATCCTACAATGAAAAATTCAATGATAAATATATCTTCATTTCGACTATAATTTCGACATTCTTTTTTTAAAAAAAACGCAACAAAAATTCAACTAAAAATATTGAAATAGAAAAAAAAAAACGATGACTTCTATAATGCTACTTCCTTATTTAAATATTATGAAAAAGTTAAGAAATTTTTTTACAACCAGATGCTCTTCCTAGCGTTAACCTTTTTTGCAAATCAGGACTGAGTATTGCTATTGTAATAATACTATTAAGAAGACTCAAAGTTTACGACCTCCTCCTAACATTACCCACTATTAAATTGGGGGGTTATAAAGTTTTTCTTTTCCTAGGTTAGTTGCCTAACACCTAACTTTGCGATGTCACTTTGCCACGTCACTTAACACTTACACTTTAATATTCATTTTTTTTATTTTGTCACATAAGCTAATACTTTTTGTGTTTTAAAATAAACAAAAAGTTTTCAGAAACATTTAAAATATAACAAGCCATAATTTTTATCTATGTTTAAAATATAACAAGCTTTAATTTTACACTTGAACAAAAGAATAAATCTTATTCTTTTGTTCAAGTGTAAGGTCATACGTGAGCTGGTTACTAAGAACTTAAATGTTCAACAGTGACGGATCCAGTAAGGGAGGGGGTGTATGCATCCCCCTCAATCAGAATCTGAAAGTCCTGAAATAAATTGAGGACCTTTTTTTATATATGTAAAGGAGACGCAAATGTTGTACAAAAATACTTTAAGGTCCACCCACCCTCCCCCACCAAAAATTCCTTGATCTATCACTGATGTTCAGATAATATACAGCTCTAGACATGAATTTTACATTTCTATGCAAACATAGATGTTCCTATAAAACTCAGAGAGATTTTAAGAAAAACAATTCTAACTAAGCTGTAATTAAATGTACTTAAATTAATAATTTATAAATTGTAAAATTAATTATAATTGTTACATAGTTAGTATTTACAATTATTACCAGTTGTATTTTTTACTTTTACAGAAAGAATGAATGTTTTTCCAAACTTGCTGTAATATTTTACTGTAAAAAAAAAAAAAAACTTACAAACTTCTGACGCCTTTTTTATCAACTTCTTTGACTCGACCATCATTTGACAATGTAATACTAAAATAAAATAAACGTAAACAAAAATATACCATAAATCATTGTATAAAATATTAAAGAGTAATTTTAATTTCAGTAATATCAATACCAATTAGTAGAAAACAGTAAATTAAACACACGAGATGCATTTATAGTAAAGAATAAACACTTGGATTGTGAGTAAACATGGCCATTAAATTTTTTTTTCAAGAAAACACTGTGTTTCATCTTCTAGATTCGAGTTATCATTTTTTTTTTACTTGTTTTATTTTTTGGAAAATAAAAAAAAAAATTTAACAAAATTTCTTTCAACCAGAAGAATTTAAATATTTTTAGTTATTGTAATATTTTAAATTAAACATAAAAATAAAGTATTTTTTTATCCTTTTTTTAAATTTATTTTTATTTTTTTAATAGTTAAACTAACAATAAGATAAAACAAAAAATTTAAATAAAAGTTTTGAACAAAATTAAGTAAAACATAAGTAAAATGATGAATATAAATTAAGTAAAACATAAGTAAAATGATGAATATAAATTAAGTAAAACATAAGTAAAATGATGAATATAAATTAAGTAAAACATAAGTAAAATGATGAATATAAATTAAGTAAAACATAAGTAAAATGATGAATATAAATTAAGTAAAACATAAGTAAAATGATGAATATAAATTAAGTAAAACATAAGTAAAATGATGAATATAAATTAAGTAAAACATAAGTAAAATGATGAATATAAATTAAGTAAAACATAAGTAAAATGATGAATATAAATTAAGTAAAACATAAGTAAAATGATGAATATAAATTAAGTAAAACATAAGTAAAATGATGAATATAAATTAAGTAAAACATAAGTAAAATGATGAATATAAATAAAAAAATAAAAAAAGTAAAACATGATTTTATAAATATAGTTTGTAAAACTAAAAATAGCATAAATAAAGTAATAATAAACAATACAAACATAATAATAATATAAATATAATATTAATATTTTAATATTACTACTAAATTATTGTTTCATTATTTATAATAAAAATATAAATTTTTTTTCTAATAGGTAAATAAAATTGTTTTGATTGATGCAAGCATAAACCTGAAAATAATCAAATAAATATATATCATAACATAAGTTATTATAAGTATTTTAAAATGACAAACTTTATGTATTTTTTTTATTTCAACTTTATTTAAACACTATATTTTTATTTTAATGTCCACCAATAACATCCATTACTAATCATTCAAAACATTAGAAAAAAATAATTGAATCAAAAAGTACAACCTAAACAACTTCTATAATTAATTTTTGTCAAAGTTATTGCAGCACTTTCAAAAGTATTTCAATGAAAAAATGTGTAAAACAGACTTGAAATAAAACATAAATATATAAAATATTTATAAGAGTATTTAATCATTTTATTTTTTGTACTTTCTTGCTACAATAAAATAAAAATTATATATTAAAATATATTGAAAGTTAAAACTCAAATGTTATAATAATGAGAGTCAGAAAAAATAACAAGAGAGAACAAATTAATAATAATACAGAACTAATTAGTAACAATATTATTAAGCAAATTTTCAAACGAAAGGGGTTCAAAATAATATTTTATTAAACTCATACTAGGTCAAAAAGTCTTTTATCATTTAATACACAATTGATTTAAACCTTATTCCTTATTTGCATTTTTTATTGTTTTTGTCTTGTATTTTTATTTTATTAAAAAAACTATTGTTTATTTAGCTTTATTTCATACAATATAAACTTTAGCTTCTTTGGATTTCAAAATAATTTTTCAAAGTTACTCTTTTTCTTTTATTTGTCTTTTAGTTTTTTAATATTTAAAAGTTATTTGCAATAATAAACTACTTGACCTGTTTTAAGCTAATATGTTTGAAAAAAATTTTTCTGTTACTAAAATTACTTTTCCTTGCTACTGCTTTTTTATTATCAATTGCAAGGAAAAGTAAGTACTATTATATAGTATATTAAAAGTACCATTTTAAATTATATATTTTATAATTATTTGATAACAATCAACCACATAATCTTATGTTATTCAATTTTCTGTATAGATTATATTGGTAAATGATTAGTAAGTCTGTCCAACAACATCTGTGGAGTAGTCCAATATCATCTGTACACTTTTGTCCAAGATCATCTGTATTTTTCTTTTACTCCAATAACATCTGTCCATTATCATCTGAAAATTCAACAACCCCTAACAACATCTTTAGAAAGACGTAACTACATCTGGTAATTTTACTCCAAGTCCAATAATATCTGGAAGAATTTTCTCCATATGTAGTTAAATCTGAAAAAATTCCTATGTGTAAATAAATCTGGTTAAAAAAAATATAAGTTAATATTTTTTTCCAGATGTAATTACATCTGAAAAAAATCCTATTTGTAAAAACATCTGGTTAAAATAATGCATTATTAGTTAATTTTTTTTTTGCAGATGTAGTTACATCTGAAAAAATGTCTATATGTAATAACATCTGGTTAAAATAATACAATATTAGTTAATTCATCTTAAAAATAACTTTATCTTAAATCTACAGATGTTGTTGTACAGATGTTATTACACTTTGATAATTTAAAAGATGTAACTAAATCTGTAATTTCATTTAATTTCTGCACAGATGTTATTAGACACTAATGAAATTTCAAATGTTGTTGGACAGATGCTATTTGACATGACAAAAACTGATGTTGTTACCCATTATATTTTATATATCTAAAATAATACCATCAAAAATACAGTTAAAAAGTACAGTTTAAAAGTAGTACAGTCAAAAACAATACCATCAACAATAATACAGTTAAAAACAATACCATCAACAATAGTTATTAATAATTTGTTGGCTTTTTAAACTAAAACTTTGGAAATTATTTTAAAATGTTACATACCAAATATATTAATTGATTATTTTACATACCAAATAATCGATGAACTTTATATAAAAAAATTAATTCACCTGCTATTTTTAAGTAATTCAAGCTCCTCTTCAAGTGCCATTGTTTTAATTTTTAACAAATTTCTCTCCTCTAACAAAACCTGCATCTCTTTTAGTGTATAACGAGGTCTATTTGGATCTTTAATGGGAGTGCTTTGTTCCGTGTGATTTGAAGTCTGTTCCAGTAATTCATCATTTTGATCATTTTCTTGTGGGACTGGAATATAGCTGCCTAATTTTAGGTCCGTGTTGCTTACATCATCAGATGATGAGCAATCATCCAGTCCGAGTTCTTCAAGTAAAGATGTTTCATTAACACTTTCGTTACTCTCGTTTTCATTCAGCTTAAATTGACTCCAGTTGTCAACACTAGGTGAGTCAGAACCATCATGCCTTAAAATACCTTCTAAAACACAGTTACTTTTGCGTAACCGCTCGTTAATTTCTGACAAGTGTGCTGTATGATCTTGAAGCTAGTTTAAGAAATAACAAATTTTTTATAACAATTAGTCTTGTAATAAAATTTAAAAAAAATTTTTCAATAATTAAAATAATAATAATTATATAGTTTTTACATGTTATGTTCAACACCAATGATTCCACACTTGTGTGGTTTGATTGGCTTACCAAAATGCCATTCTTTTATTTAAACAAGATATTAGAGAAGACTTGACTTTAACAATCAAATGCCCTTTTTAACATTACCTGATTTGCAGATTAAAAAAAAAATACTTATTGTAATACTATCAACAAAAAGATCACCCTTCAAAGCTTCCAGAAACTTACAGAAACAGCTTTTTAAGATTTGTTTTCCCAGGCAAGGGCTAAAATAAGTAAAACCTGACTTTCAATAATCTCAGCATTGGGGCTTTTGATTGAGTTAAGACTAGAGATAGTGCCCCAGTAAAAATAGTAAAAGTTGTTAATTGAAAGAGGTTACTGTCTTGTAGAAGGCCTTTTAGACAAATACTTTAGGGGTCAGCAGAAAACTTTTGTTTACCAGACTTACATCCCTTCTTTATTTAATAAACTGATGTAGATGAGAACTTATGATACATTGTTTCATGGCTATGTTGATGAATGCTAGATCTTCTTGATGTTACTAATGGGTAGTGGCTATGTAACTCTTACTGTAATCTCCTATTGATGGCATTTTCCTAAAACTCTAAAGGTTTTGAGACCAAAAACAATTAAACTGAGTTTTAGAGCTGTGCCATCATTAGGAGATTACAGTAAGAGTTATATAGCCACTACCCATTAGTAACATCAAGAAGATCTAGTATTCATCAGCGTAGTCATGGAACAATGTAACACAAGTTCACATCTACATTAGTTTATTAAATGAAGAAGGGATGCAAGCCTGGTAAACAAAAGTTATCTGCTGCTTCCTTTTCTATAGTAGTTCTTAGTGAATCTGATTTCATCAACACTGTAAATACAGAGTATTAACACAGCAGTGTTGCACATAAATGTCCTTGCTAGTACTTTTGGTGTGCATCCTTAAGGCCACATAAGAAACCACAACTTTGAAGTCACAACTTTGGATTGAGCAGGAGTGGGAAAGCTGTATAGCTTATTGCTTGGGATGTCAGCTGGGTGCCATGTATTATCTATGATTAAGTCAAGCTCTCTATAATTTAAAAATGACAACAGTATCTCAAAATATTAATCACAAAAAACAATCATTATCATCAAGTTGTTTTAACTTTTACAAATACTCACAGCTTTAACTCATTTATTGAATCTTCTTTTATAATTCAATTGATTTAAGTGTTCATTGTGTGACTATTTAAATTTAGCTGCTTCATTAAATTTAGCTTCTTCAATTCTTTAACTATCTGATTTGCTAAGATTTTTCCTTTTTTTTATATATATAATATAGTTGATGTAAGTATAAATGTGTGTTTAGATAACATATCTGACACCACACTGAAATAGCCTGCTACCGGGTGCTTCAGTACATACATCAATAATATACATTTTATAGCCTACTTCTGCAAAGGAGTGCCACTACATTGACGGAGAGTTTATCCTAAAGCAGTAATCTTTTCTTTCATTATTCTTCAAATTATTCTACTTTTTCTGAAATGCTGTATGCTATAAAGATAAGCAAAACTAGCAAGCAATTCCTAATCTATATACGCTATAGTATATATACACACACATTGTACTCTTTGCACAAAGTTAGACCATTCCATTCAAGTTCAACTCATATTTCTAAGACTTTTCTTTTTTAATTAGATTTTTCTAAATGAAACATTCTGTATTTTATGAGGAATATCCAAAACATTTTCTAAAACAATAGTTTCAAATAAATCCAACCAACATTTGTAATAAAATTACTGATTTTATTTTTGTCAGCCATTTTGAAAATAAATTTTAGGCAGTTTAATAGCACTGACTCTTCCTTATTGAGTTGTAAAGATCAACAGTGTTGCTGACAGAATCATTTGGAACTTAAACAGTAAGCAGATTTATTATATTAAATATATAAATGCTGTTTTAGTAAAGTTTACTCGATACAGTTTTTTATTTTTAATGTTTGTGATGTATCCATTTGACCATAGAATCAATGAGAAATTAAAATCGTCAGAAATCAATTTTTCAATTTTTTGATGATGTGATGTATCCATTTGACCATAAAGTCCATGAAAAATGAAAATTGTCTGTAACAGAGATGCAGAGTCCCAAAAGGACTCCGGCTTCATAACTTTACTTTTTTATGGTCTCTGGTGTTCAGAAGTTCTAAACAAGTTGGTTAATTAATAATCTGCTATGAGAAAAAAATTTATGATATTTAAACACTTGGAACTTATTGTTTTAAGCCTGGAGTCCTGAAGTCCCGGAGTTCTTGCCGCAATTATACCCTTTATTTTTTCCCCATTAGTAGCCCATAAGCTTTTTTATATTTTTAAAGCTCCTGGATACCAAAAACTAGAAAAAAGTAATCTTTTTGTACCTTTCAAATCTGGAGTCCTTTTTAGGACTCCGCATGCCTGGTCTGTAATTAATTTTTCAATTTTTTGACCCGATTGGTGGTTCCATGATTATGAGTATGCTATGTTGAATGTGTTGCTTAGGTAATACTTGTTAATACTAATTATTTATATTCACTAAGTATTAAAAAAAAATGTATACAAGGAGGACAACTGATACGAAGAGGACAACTGGAAGATTTAACTAGGACAACTGGAAATTATAAAAGAAAGATAACTAAAGAATACAAGGAGAGCTCAATGAAATGAAAATAGACTTCTTTCTTCTAAAGGACAAATAAAAGAAATGAGTAACTGAAAAGAAACTAAAGAAATAAGAGTAATTGAAGAAATATTAATAATTAAAATTTATACAAAAACAGCAACTAAAAACAATAAGAAAATTTAAAATATTATCACAAAAACCACAAAAAAAAAATTATATTGCTGTTAAGGGTTACAACTTTGCATAAGTTTAGCAACCCCCATTAAGAAGTAATAAGAGTAACTGGAGGAGACAGACAATTGTCTTTTATTATAACGTATTTCTTATTTCATAAGAATGTTATTAAAAGTTTTAATAAAGATTTTAAAATTGCAATTTAAACTATCAAATAAAAACTATGGACATATGTCTAACATAACACAGAAATTTCTAACATAACACAGAAATTTCTATTTAATTCCTCAACAAAAAGGAAACATACTGCTTCTAATTCTTTTTTTCTTGCTTCTAGTTCACTAGCAGACATCCTGAGTTGGTCTCGTTGACTATCTATGGTTTTCTTCATTCGAATCATTAATTCAACATCCCCTGGTAAAACTAAATACAAATTTAATAAACAGAAAGATCTAATAAAAAGCCAAAAAATAAAAAATAATAATAATTGTAAAATTTTAACATAAACCAATAACAAAAAGTCAATCAACTGAGCTGATTAAAACAAAAAAAAGTGATTTAAAAAAAAGAAAAAAGATTTACCTAAAAAAACTTAATAATTTGTTTTTAACAAAATTTAAAAAAATTTTAACAATAAATAAGAAAATCTAAATCTTAATATAATTGCTTGAGTCAACATTTAACGTTCAATTTTTTAAATCGTTTACATTTTGTTTGTTTTAGTTTTTCTTTTAGCTTTTTTTTTTTAGCAGTTTTGTTTTTATTGAGGTTATATTTTATTTTTTGGGAAATAGGGAAATAGGGGTATGGATGAGGCCTAATTATTTTTTATGCATTTTTAATGCAAAAAGTTATACTAACGCTATTTCCATAAAATTAGTTATTACTACTTTAAAATTTCTGTAATGCTATTAACTATTTTTGTTCTTTTTTAGAAAATTTAGAAAAATAAATTAGAATTTTATGCCAATCTGACATGACATATCACATGTTATTGTATGTAAAGGTTAAATTTTGTGAGGATTACAGTTCTTATGAAATGAGGATTACAGTTCATATGAAAAAAAATATAAAGATAAAGAGTATTGTTTGTATATTTATATTTAATTTGAATCTTTTTAAATTTTCTGATGTCATTTTTAAAATTTTTGTTTGCACAATTCAAGTTATATATGTTTACTAGCTGGAGTTACCCGGCGTTGCCCGGGCCAATATTTAAACTGGCTTACCTGATATCTGTACACAAAAATGGGCCCAAAAATGGACCCATTTTTGGGCCCCCTTGACCCCGGGGATTGGGTACGGGGTCAAAACCCAGCTAAGAACCTTCTCCCCCTCGAGGACTACCCCCATGCCAAATTTCATTGAGATCGGTCCGGCGGTTTGGATTTCTATAGAGAACAAACAAACACACACACATTGCCCTTTATATATATTATTAAGATTGTTTGCATATATGCTTTTTTGATAAGTATGCGTATGTGGTAATATGTGCTTTATAGCTGTTTTATAAATGTGTTTTTATAATAATTAAAGTGTTTGTTTATTGTTTGTGTATGTGGTAATATGTGTGATATAATTGTTTTATAAATGTGTTTAAATATGTTTATATTAAGTTAAATATATATATTGTGTTTATAGTTTGTACATATGTTTATATTATGCTGTTTCCATGTTTTCAAAGTGCTGTTACTTGGTAAACGCGTAGAGCAAGATTTGTCAACCTTGCCAGTCAAGTAATGTACTTATAGTAGAGGGTTACACAGCAGTGTTTAGTGTCAAACTGTTACTGCTTTAGGTCTAGGTGTTTACAAGCCTTTATTATTGATTATTCTGAAAATAAATAAAATATTTTAATAACATTTTGTGTACTGTTGTTACTTATGTTCTGTTATATATGAACGTTATGTTACTTATGGTGTGTGCTATTGCTGTGTGTTGTTGTTGTGATGTTGTTTTTTTGTAATCTTTTGAGTTGATAGACATTTGGCTTACCTTCACGTTGGTGTCTATTGTTAAAAATGATAAATAGGTAATTTCATTAATAGATCTTATTGCTTTTAATCATTCACTAAAAGCCAAGACAAATTAATTTGCCATATATACAATTTGTTTTATAAAACTAAAAACATAAATCCAATACAAATTATTTTGTTACAAATTATTTTATAAACTAAAAGCCAAGACAAATTGTTTTTTCATATATACAATTTGCTTTCTCTCCATTTGATTTTTTGTCTTTGGCACTTTTCATTACATGATTTTGCTATAAATATTTTGGAATCATGATGTACCAGCTTAAATTATTTTCTAAAAGCTAACATGAAATAATATTTAACAACTACTGCTCTGGTAAATTACAACAGCTTTTTATTTATCACAACGCTTTTCTCTATCAGGTACATTGATTTCCCTTTTTTGTAAATGTTTTTCTTATTTATTAACTTATTCGTTACATTTTTTATTTTAGATTTATCAGATGATGTATTTATGTGCTATAGAAGAACAAAATATTGTAAAGTTTTTGTGAATTTTTAAAAAATGCTTACTAATAATTTTTTTAAAGAAATAATATTGAAGTTTACAAAAAAGGGTTTACAACATTTTTTTCTTAATTTTTTTGTATTAGCAGTATATTTATTATTGAAATTGCAGTTTTTTAGTAATTTTTTTTATTAGTATTTGCTAATTTATTTATTTAGATTATTTATTTAAATCTAAATAAAAAAATTTATAAGTTAATTCTTTTTTAATCTCCTAGCTATGTTTTTTTTTTAAAGCCATGAGAATATTGTATAATTTATTTTAAATGACTTTTTCTTGTATATAAAAATTATTTGTGTGTGCTATTTAGAGTGGAAAAAAAAATATATAAAATACACTAACATAATTTACATATATATATATATATATATATATATATATATATATATATATATATATATATATATATATATATATATATATATATATATAAATATATTGATTGGTTGTTTATGTATTTTATTATATTAAAATAATACAAACACTCTCGAACATAAAACAGTGCTCAATATTATTATAATAGAGCAAAAAAAAATTTAAATTTTATATATATATATATATATATATATTTAAGTTTTGTACCCATATAGCTACCTCTTGCTCATCAAATATAGTAAGATTCCCTTATTGAAATATCTTTTAATTTTCTTTCGAAATTTTTGTTAGTATTGTTCATGATATGTTTAAAATATAAAATTATACATTAGAATATATCAGTTTCAAATTTTTAAATAATTAATTTTTGAAGTAATTAAGCTTGGATTAAATAACTTTGAAACTTTTTTTTTTTTTCAATTCTTTGTGGTGAAACACTTTAAAATTAAAATAAAAGGCTTTTATTTTTTCTAGTTAATCTTTTATTTATTTTATCATTCATTAAGATTTTTATTTTTTAGGTTAGCTTTGCAATTTTTTTTTAGTTTTTATTTACCTTTTTAGTTTATAGTTTTTTTGTTTTTAATTTTAGTTACATTTGTTTGTTCGGCACATTTTTTAAACACACTAATTTAAAACATGGAATAAACCATGGCTAATTTGTCAAAACAAAATACTATATGCGTGGTCATATAAGGCATGCAATTACACACGCCTTCTGAGAAAGTGTGATATATGTATATCTATGTGTATGTTTATATATATTTTTTATATTGAATTTTCTATTATGTTTGCTCCAAATATATAGGCAGAACATACATTTTATATTTAAACTTTCACCTGTTCCATTGAATTTCAATTTTTTAGTTGACAACTTAACAGGTATAGCAAAAAAAATAAGACTTTATCTGGTATTCAGTAAGAGCAAGAATCAAAGTTTTATTTTTGTTTTTTTGCTTTGTTTTGTTATAGTCCTAATAGTTTAAAACCATTATTGTTTGGTTATATTTGATGTTTCTTTTGGCTGCATTTAACATCATTATTGACATTATGATTGTGTTTATAAGCATACTTGGCCAACTATGATCCACTATATGTAAAAAAAAAAAAATATGCATAATAAAATTTTACACCATCCCCCCAATTCCTTTCAAATTTAAACAACCATAGTTAATAATGAAATATTGCAAAACCGTAGCCTTTAGTATCAAACAGTTCAAAAACTGTTGCATTAAAAGTATTGATAATAATAATAATAAAAATAATATTAATAATAAAGAATTTGTAGGTTACAGATCTCCAGTCACTTTTCTATAAAATCGTTCAATCACTCCCTCAGATTTTAATCAAATTTTAGCCAATGATGAACAAACATGAAAAAATAAAAAAAATTAGAGTTCCGAACTTAAACGGTTGAGAAGTTATGCTATTTTGAAATATAGCCTAAAATGCCTACTTCTTCCTTGTGTTCCTTATCATGGATTTTTTATTGTTTTTTTATAAACTTTATAATAAATGATTTAAGTTCTAGTAAATCAAATTGCTGAAATTTGATACCATACTTTTTATGAGAGTGCTGAATCCAAAAATGAAGAGAAGATAAATTGAATTAAAACTTTTCATGATTATTTTTGGTTTAAAAATGGTCAAGACAATTTTTAAAAATATACAATATGGTTTTGGTCTCATTTTCAAAGGTGCTGATTACATTAATAAAGAATATTTTTTGATTCTAAAATGAAGACAAATCTTTTTTTTGGTTTACTATGAGTTATGCTTTCATTTAAACTTATTTTTTATGGGTTTGAAAATGTAAAAGATAAAAAAGTTAGATTTTAATACAAGAAAGAACTTAGGTCTAAAGCATAAAAATAATTTGGTCCACCATAATTTTGGATATTTCAGCAATTCAATAATCAAGTAATATTTCAAAATATTACTATAAAATACAAAATATTATTTTAAAATAAGAAATCAAAATGCTTATTTAAAAAAAAAAAAAGATTAAAATCTGCTTCATTTAATTTTGATCTTTAAAACAAAAAATAAGCTCAAAAATAATAAGAATATTACTCAAATATTGAAGTTCAACTTTATTGAAGTTCATCTTTATTGAAGCTCATCTTTATTGAGGTTCAACTTTAACCATGATTTTCTTAGTGATTAAATTAAGAAACTTACACAATTTGACGTTAAACTTTAAAAAACAATGATGCAAAATGTGTTACACTAAGTTCTCCAATATTCTTATTCATCATGAGGTATTCTTTATTTTACTTTTAGAAAATTCTTCGAAAACATTCAGATAAAAAAGGCTATATAATAAAAATAATGACTAATAATAAAAGATTTTAGATATAAAACTATTTGGTGGACTTAAGTCTGAACTTTAAACTTTAAAAGTATTCAATGGACTTTAAAAGCGGGTAAAATAAAGCTAAAATTTGACTCTAAAATAGTTTTATATAATATTAATGATATTTAATATGAAAATTAGTATGAAAACATAAACTTAGAATTAAAATTAAATAAAATAAAAATTTAAATAACAAAGAAATTAAATAGAATAAAAAGATCCTTTTATTAAAACTTAACATCCAGATCCTTTTATTAAACCTCCAGATCTTATTTTAAAGAAAACTTAGTCCTTAATTATTTTTAAAGAAAATTTAGTTTTAATCTCATTCTTAAAAATTTCAGCTTCATATGATCATGCTATAAAATATGTAATAATTTAGATCTGCTATAAATAAGAAATCTAGATCCGACAAATAAAAGGATTAGGATATAGAACATAATTGGCCAAATCACTTTTATAACTATAGATACCTACTAACAATATACCAACAGAGTCACAAAAATCATAACATAACTCATTTTGATATGCAAAATCCAAAAATAGTGTTTTTGTATGAATTTTCCAAAACGTAGTTGTCAAAGATGAAAGTAGAAACAAAGGTTATGTCTCATATATTACCTTTATATGTAAAGTAGAAGAGACATCCACCAAATATTTGTTCGAAAAACAGTTCACAACAGAACTTTTCAACAAACCACAGTAAACAGGATTGTCCTTAAAATTAATTAATCTGAACACTGACTTTTATTCAGTTGATATAAAAAAATATTTTTTGAAAGAAATCTATAATTTTTTCAAATTAATTTTAACTTTTATTTTTGTTATTTTATTTACAACTTTTTTATTATTATTTACTAATATTTTTCATTAGCAATATTTAAAGTGATTTTAAAATAATTATTTATTGCAGTACTTTATTAAAATAAACTTCATATATATTTGAGCAAGACCGAAACTTACCCCAATATTTAAATCAAATATAAATTACCTCCATCAGAGCGAATTTTAACTAACTCGTCTTCTCTCTTATCAAGTTCAATAGATAAAAATTGGTTTTCTTCGTGCAATCTGTGTATTCTATCCTCCAATATTTTTTTATCTCCTGAAATTAATTCCTCTAAATATCCAATTTTCTACAAAGATAGAAAACATTTGCTTATAAAAAACCATTTAGAGAAAATTACATTTTTTACATTAAAGTTAAAAATCAAGAAACTCTATTTATATTAAATTCTAGATATATTGAACTACCTCTCTCTGTTGTCTCAGTATTGCTTCATCTCGTTTGCTGTGTATGGTAAACTGCTCTTTTTCTATAAGCAAATTTTGAACTTTTTCTTCACAATATTTTTTTTCTTCAACAAGTTTTTCAAGTTTTTCCAAAACAAACACAATTTTTGGCATAATTTCCTGAATAATTTCTTTTCCATATTGGTTTACTATATCTTCTATGTCTCGGCCTATTAAAGTTGCATATTCATAAACATCTGCTACAGTCAAACATTCTTCCATTTTATACTTTGTTTCCAGTTAAACATCATATATTATTTATATATGATATTTCCTATAATATGCATATACTAATTAATCTAAAAAATTTTATTATTGTCTAATATGGTATAATATATATTTATAATTTTTTTATTGTTTTGCTTGGCATACTTTATATATATAGGGCATTTCCAAAAAATCACACACAGAAACCTGTATATGTTTTGTCTATTACTTTGATAATAATAAAACTGGCAATCTCCAACTTGCTCTCATTTAATTCTAACCTATATAAATTTTTTGTAAACAAAAAATGGTATACATTAGTGATGTTAACAAAGAATAAATTAAGTTTGAAGCAGAACCATACACATAACAGAAAAACACAAATTTTAGTTACTAGATAAACTGTATATTATACTTATAGAAATATTATACTTCTAAGACTCATTTAATATATTTTTGATGAGAAATGGCCATCAATTATTTCTTAAAAAAACATTAAAAATATATAATCAGAAAAAGCCTGTTAAATTCCCTATTTTTCATTTTTAATTAAAAAGCATCTTTTTACGTATACTAAAATCTAAAATAATAATTTATTTATAAAAAGATTTATATTTTTGAAATTTTCATATAACTTCACTTCTTTTGAGACGCAACATGACATATTTTGAAAACACATTATTTTTTATAACATTAGGGACCGATTTAACGTTCGATGGTCCATAGCAACCTCTCAAAATATTTTTTATTAAAAAATTGTTTAAATCATAATATTATATATTTAATATTAAATTATTTAAATCATAATATTATATTGTTATATAGAACGCATTCAAGGGGTGCCAGCAGACATTTTCAAAAAAATTGTTTTTAGAAGCACCCTAATATATATATATATATATATTTATTTATATATATATATATATATTTATATATATATATATATATTTATATATATATATATATATATATATATATATATATATATATATATATATATATATATATATATATATATATATATATATATACAAAAATATAAAAGGACATTTAGATTAGCTGATGCCATAATAATTTAGGGAGCTTTAACATTGACTGATATAGGGAAAACATGCAAGGGAGATACTGCTATGTTGACTGAGGGTTTTGTTGGGGTGAGTGACAATGTAAATTGTCACTCACCTAAATTAAGGTGAGTGACAATTTACATACTATTGTAAATTGTCACTAACTTCAATTTAGTTATGTTATACAAGAGTGAATGATCTTGATTTGAGGGACTTATTTACGGGAATTATTTTTTTATTCTCAAGATGAATTATTGCTGTTGTTGTTATTGTTAATTGAATGATAAAGCAAAATACACAGACTGTTACTTGTATTTAAAGTATTTTTCCCAGTTGACTTTTTTAAAATCTTATGAATATTTAAAAAAATTTATTTAGTACTTAATCTCGTTTATGTAAAACGTACCTGAGATAAATATACGAAATATATAAAATATAGAAAGATATATGTAATAAAAAAATATTAGATATAAAAAAAGAATAAGAGATTGTTGGTAATTTTTCTTTGAACAATAGCCAACAATGTTAATAAAATTAGATTTAAATCACCAAAAAGAACTAATGTAATTTATATTATAATATAATATAGAATATATTCTATAATATTATGTAGAAAATATTGGTTCTTTTTGGCGATTTTCTATATCAATATTTTGTTTATACTATATTTGTTCTTATTTCTTACTTCGTATAATTTATATCGTTTTTTCTTATCTGATAGAAACGATACTTAATAACACTATAAAAATGCACTAAGTATACAATCCGGGTAACTTTTTCACAAGGATTAAGTACGCTTTCCGAATAAGTATGTCATAATTATATTTTTTAATTATATCTAGTGGGCGCAAAACGTTTGTTAGATGTCCTACAGACTAGTGACGTCTACATGACATCGTAGAGACGTCTGATATACGTCTATGCTCGATAAGTATTGGCTTGATTTTGTTAAGTATTATATTATCTTTATAAAAAAGTATTAACTAAGTATTAACTAATTTACCTTTATTATTGAATGGTATATGGTATAGTTACATATGAGATATAGGGTAAATATCCAATATAGCATTCAGAATATACTGATGAGGTGGCTAACCTTGGAAAAGAAACTGATTTTTTTTAGCTTCCAATATTTTTGATGGGATTTCCTATGAGATGAAAAATAAATATTCAAATAAAGTAATATCCTTTTTTTACTTTTTCAAGCAATCTTTATATAAGTCACACTTGGGGTTTTTCAAGGAAACATTCTTTTAAAATGTTTGATTTTAAAAATATTGTTGGTTAAATTATTTGTAGTGTTTCGGGTAAATATACAACTAAACCAGGGGCCGTTTTCTCATCTCTCCGTTAAGCTTAAGGGAGCGTTAGTCAAAAATTTCTTTTAAATTACATTAATAAAAAATTTATTTAAAATTATAATTTTTTAAATATAAATGTTTTATTTTGGTATAAGTTTTATTTTAACGAATTTATATAAATTTTCGTAATTTCTTTACTTAGAAATATTGTAATGAAATTTCAGGCAAAAGCTCCGTTAAGCTTAACGGAGAGATGAGAATACTGCCCCTGAGCAACAAATTGCAATCCATATAAATGGCTTGCTAATATTATTGTCTATCACATTAAACGATTTATTGACGACAGTAAAAGCTATTAAAATTACGTCTCCTCGAGAAATTAACTTAATTGACGACTATTATTGTCGTTACTGACAGAGGAGCTGTGTCATTATTTACAGTAATTTGCGCTTCTTGCTAAAAATGTAAAAATCCTAAACTTGTTTAGCCGACGTGTCATGTAGTCTAAGAGACTCTCGAATAAGAGCGGATGTTTTCAAACCTCGGAACGAAAATTTCAGAAAATATCATTGTAAGAGCACAAATTGAATAAACAGCTTCTTGAAAAACATTTAAAAAGTCTTGCAAATGCTTGTTTTATCTTTTTAAATGTTTTTTCATTTGTTCAATCCGTTTATTATTGCATTAATAGTTTGTAGTTTATAGACTGTTTAGAAATATTTAACTTACGTAACAAAGTTTTTAACTACTAGTATTATCTAATCGTAAACAATCTGGTAAATTAAACTAATTAATCTTTAGAAACAAGTTTAGTAAAATATCTCAGAAGTTTTAGTATGTTTGGAAAAAATTATTTATGTTGAAAATTAATTTTTGATAGTGAGCTGAGTTTTAGTTAGTTAGATGTGCTGATTTTTAGTAAGTTAACTCTCGTTATGTGTAAGGATTTTGCTCCATACAACTTTGTGTGAAGATTTTGCACGCAACATAGGTTGGAGAAATTGAATGATAGTTTTCATTAAGTCATATCTGTCTCGGAATTTTTATTTTTATTATACTTTATATTTGTTTTAAAATATATATGATTATAATATATAGAACTGTTTTTAAGTCAAATGCTAACCTAAAAACGCTATTAACGTCTAGAAATAAATCAAAATTACCACGGAACAGCCAACCTGGAACCTATCTAATTAAGTGCAAATGTTCCAAAGTGTATGTTGGTGAATCAAGACTTCAAATAGTAACAAGGGTTTAACAACACCAAAAACTTTTGACTGAAGGCAAGTTAAACCAGTCTGCATTAGCTTTGCATAAAGTAAATTTCGATGAGGATATTGAATGGGATAGGGCAGAAACACTTAAAGTTGAGGATAAAAAATTTTGAAAGAAAAGTCCGTGAAGCCATGGAAATACAAAAACATCAATGTTCTCCAATGTACGGTGGTATGAATTTGGACAATGGATAATATGTTAAAACAAATTTTTGGACTTCATTTTTCTCATGCTTAAGTAAAAGAAGCCATTATAAAGGTGACGTCAAAATTTAAAAAAATGTTATGTTTTGTTGTTATGTTTTGTTGGTCACAATTTTTTGTAATTATATTATAATTCCAGTACAATCTCTCTAATTCGAATCTCCTTAATTTGAAAACCTTCATATATATAAGCCTTCATATATATATGATTTTAAAAGATATATATATATATATATCTTTTAAAATCATATTCTTGTTATATGATATTTATATATGTTAAATTTGATTAAAACGGTTGCGTATAAACTTTTTGTTTTAAATATATTTGGATGTAATAATATATTTACACAATATTTCGCTGACCTTTTGCGGTCAGCATTACACCTGATGAGGCTGACCGCAAAAGGTCAGCGAAATATTGTGTAAATATATTATTACATCAAAATATATTTAAAACAAAAAGTTTATACGCAACCGTTTTAATCAAATTTAACACATATATATATATATATATATATATATATATATATATATATATATATATATATATATATATATATATATATATATATATATATATATATATATATATATATGTATATATATATATTTACCAATTTTTCATGCAGTTACCTGCGTGAAAAATCGGTGATGGTATTATAACTTTGAAAACTTTGAGTGAAACTTTTTTTACAAAAAATACTTATAATATAGATTATAATTATAAAAAACTTTTTATAAATAAATGACAAAATTCATAATAATATTAACAAAATATATAAATAAAACGGCTCTAACAATAATAAATATAACAGTACAAAATAATAACAAAGCTATTACTACTATTAAAATCAGTGTAAGCATCGTAATAAATAGTACTATGGAACTATGGACTAACAAAAAATACATATAATTTTAAAAAATATAGTATTTATGAGAATATGATTAATAATAAAAGTAACTTTTTGATTATTTATTATAACTAATTTAACAAGTATGTCTTTATTGTTTTCGTTATATTTTTTTTTTTTTTTTTTTTTTTGTTAAATAATTATATTGTTTTGCAAACTGTATCGTCATATTTTGAGTTATATTTTATAATTGAAACGTCAAACATTTCATTTAAAAATATATATACTTCTTTATATATGTTTTGTCTTTTATGACTTGATCATGAATTATTAATAATAAAAAAAACAACCTGTAAAATAAAAATAAAAAAAAAACAATCTTGCTGTAGTGTTGCTTAAGTATCTCTAATATTAGATATTCTTCTGTCTTTACTTAGTTAAATAAAGATTAAAAATGGTATCTTAATAAAATACTCATTTTGGCCAGGTGTAAACTGCATTCTTCTACTGTCTCGTAAAACACCTTTTGAAAGACTTATAATATCGAATCTTGAACCACGTTTCCTCTTGATGTAATGTAATGTAATTTAAATCATGATTATATTGCCAAAAATATTAAATATAGAATACTATTTTATTCGTCAAAATGACAGAATTTTCTTTAATTCAAAATGACAGAACTTATTCTATTAAAGTTTTTAATTTATGTTTTCTAATTTTTCTGATTTTATGCTTTCTAAAAAATCTATAAACATTATAATTTTTTGCATTTTAGGCTTAAAATAATCTTTTTACGGGAAATTTTCTACCTATTATGCTTCATTGGTAGTATATTGTTAAAAAATGTCTCCATCTAGAATCAGTTCACATTATTCACAATTCAAAAATTATAATTTATTTTATATTTGTTAAATACAATACAAGCCTTAACATATTAATCAATCACATTTAATAATAAATTAATGCATCGTTTAATATGAAACTGTAAAATTACATATAAAATAATATAATATGCCTATTACATATATAATAAAAAAATGTAACTTGGATTAGAAATAGCAGCTAAATGATAATGATGCATTTCATTTGTACAAATGATAATGATGCATTTTATTAGTAAAAATTGATAATGATGCATTTAATTTGTAAAAATTGATGTATCATACTCAGCCAAAATTTTATTTTTGTCAACATGAAAAGTCATGCTCTGAAAAAAATTAGCTAGTTAATGAAAGGAAAGATTATTGACAGAAATGGTTGCAATATCTCCGAACAATCAAATCTGAGTATTATCAACAGTAACAAAAACAGTCTTCTTTTTCAATGTCAGTAAATTCTGAAATATGGTTTTAAATTTTTTTAATTTTCAATGAACCTTACTTTTACAAATTTACATAAATTTATATTCTGAAGTTGTTTGTCAATGTTGCCCAAAATAAAATAAAACGCACAGAGTTTATGTACTGTGCGATGAGCTCCAGTTGCATTACATACCCCAAACTCATCAAAATGTAAATGGATCCTTAATGCATTATCGTTAAAAATTACACGATGTTTACAATTTAAACCACCTGAGTACAAACATAACAGTTCTATATTAATAGACTTGACTTTTCCAATTTTTAGTTTCATTTAATTACAGATAAGCTCATTTTCATTTAACTTTTGTAGTAATAGTGAAACTGCTGCAAATTTAAATGTTTCACATCTTGGTTTTTTTAAGCCATTCTCACATAAATTTAACAAAGTGGCATTTTATTTCAATGGCAAAATTCAAATGATAAAATCTAAGTTTGACTTGCTAGAATTGACTACAGATAAAACTATAGAATTGATAGAGTTGACCACAGATAAAACAATAGAAATAATAGATATTGATTATTAGATCACAGAAACTATGGCTGTGTTCCACAAGTTTTTGAAATTTTTCCTTGTTCGTCAAAGTCCGTGTTTTGGATTTAAAGAATTGAGAGAGGGCTGTAACAAAAATTAAGAACACAAAATAATAAAATAAAAAAAAAAGAGTAATCTCCTCGACTGAAGTGGCCCCTTCGATCTGGGGGAGGAAATCCAAATTTCTTAATATGAAATAACTCGCACAAAAATATTTAGGAGCGCCTCTATGTACAGTGTTTTCAGAGCGTTTATTTAGTACTGCGGGACTCATCTGCAACCGGAAAAGAAGCCGGTTAACTCCGGAACGATTTTAAATGCTTGTGCTTTCGAACAAAAACCTGCCGTTTTTTAACTATCAGTACTAATGGCAGTGGCTTATGTAAATGCTTAAAATTCAACATTCTGTGTATCTGATCACCTACCATTACTTATGACTATATTATTTGTTTCTTATTAATAGTAAGTTCTATACAAACATTCTGTATATCATTTGTTGTTTATTATTATGATATTAGTTAAGTTGTTATTACTTCACAGGGCATACAACACGGTTTTCAAAGTGAGGGGGTGGGGGTGCAAAAAACACACTCCCTTATTTTGAAAAAAATCCTCAATTTCTTGGTCATATTTAAAAAAATATCAAAAAAAAATTTTTTTTTTCAAGATATTGACGCTTTTCCCGCAATTTTTTTTATAAAATAATTGTGGGGAAGGCGTGCTCCCTAGAGCCCCGGTTTCGTCTGCTCTTTTTTACCTGTACAAATATAACTGATTTCAATGTTTTTACTTTTAAAGTCTGTGTAAGTATTAAATTAACAATGCGTTAAATTATTATATTAAATGCACTATCAGTTAAATTAAAATGAAAAAAAATCCCAAAAGAATCAGAATCGGTAAAGAAACAGAATTGCAATTGAGAACTGGAATCAAAATCGGAATCGGTTTTTTTTTGATTCGGCCCATATCTATTATTAATATAAAACGCCAGAATTATTTTTTACAACCTCAACGCGGTTAATGTATGTACTGGAAAATACACGAATTTTGCGTTTTTATAAAAAGGTTATGTTTCGCTGCATTTTTTTAACCCGAATAATTTTTAGAAAAAAAAGTTTTTTTTTCTCCTAGCGCTTTAGTTTGTCTAAAGTCAAACAAAGTTAAATATTTTTTTAATTACTCAAGTTTAGATATAAAATTTTGCTTTATAGTTGATGGACCATATTTTGGTATAAAATAGTGCTGCTTTCAATGAAGATAAAACATTAAACTGAGAAAACAACTTTTTCAAACAAGTTTTAAGTTATATGTTTAATTTCTAACCAGTCATATGTCTGCAAACATATTAAAGGTCGAAAAAAATTAGATATTTCAAGTTTAAAATCTGTTTTTTCCATTTTATATGAAAGTTTTTATTAGTATGAGTGTGAAGAACACACAAATTGACATACGACTAGTTAGACTTTTAAAGTTAAACCTCTTAAGGTTTATTTAAAAGTCTAAGCTCAAAATTCAAACATTACTGTGATGTGAGCCATCCCTATTTTATAATGCCATAAAACTATTTAACTAAAATTCCGATCTTTAAATTATCATAGATTAATATATATTTTTTATTTGAATATATATATTTTTTATTTTTTTGTAGAAAATATATATACATATTTTCATACTCCATCGCAAAAGATATGTTAAGTTTTAAACAATATATATAGAGATATTGTTTAAACTTAACATATCTTTTAAAACTTAACATATCATATTGTTTAAAAACAAATGTTGCAGACCGGAAAAAAAATATGTTTGATATCACCGAGAACAAACAATACAAAAAAGTTTAAGAACTTGCATTAACGGCGTTGAGACCCAAGTCATTTTCATTTTATTCTTGTGTTTGTATTATTTTTATTATTATTATTTTAGTAGTTTTATATAATGCTGATAGCTACAAAGCTAATATTGGTAGCTCCAGATCTGTCGTAGTAATATCGGTTGCTAAAGGCTGAAGAATGTGCGTAAATGTACTGAAAAATATTCTGCATTATTTAAGCCTTTTGTACTCCAATTTACAACAAAGTGTTTAACTTTGAAATTTAAAAGAGGTTGAAGTGTGACTTCAGCAGCTTTTATGCAGTTGTCTACAGTGTAGTTTATTTTTTCAATATTTATAAACCAGACGGACGCCTGAAACCGCAGAGAGTTATTCCAGAGATTTGACGCAAAGTATTCATCAATTTTTGCTTCAAAGAATCGAATCTTGCGTTTATTGAAGTATTTATTTATATTATCGTCAGTACAAGAAGCTGCTTTTAGTGTTGCAGTTTTTTCCTGCTGTTCTCTCGCTTAACCGATGTTTCCAACGTTTCACCGTGCCTCAGAAACCTAAAAAAGTGGTTAAAAATATAATTTTTAAATTTTTAAAATTATTTCTTAAAACATTAGAGTTATTGTTTTGATAATGATTTTATTTTTAAAATTATGTATTTTGCTCTTAAATAACTTTATTTCCGGCAATAAATACACTTTTTAAATTAGAAACGAGTTTTGCGGGCAATTTCTCATGCTTTTAATATAAACTTTTAGACCAATAAAAAGCATTTTAAAAAAATTGGAAATAACTTATGTTATTTTATCTCTTAAAACATGGAAAATACTTTTAAAACAGAAAAATTACTAGATAAAAAGTTTTAAAATAAGAAAACAATTTTTTTAGTGGATTTAGAAAAAAGAAATTTAAATTTACCAAAAATTTTTGTATCAACATTAGGGTGCATCGCTTGGTACTATAATTTATGAAAATCACTATTTTTCAAAGCGCGTACTCATTTTCTTATGTAAAATTAAATTTTAATTTGAGTTTCCTTTTAGTGTTTTTTAATTTGAAAACGTTTTGGTAAGGCAATTGACACTTTTAGATACGCAATATATCATTATTTATAGCAATTTTAATTTTTTTAGAAAAGTGCAAATTCTAAATTATTTTATTTTTATACTTATGTCAAAGAGCGTTGTTTTGTCAGAAATTGATTAATTTTTCTTAGTGATAAGAGCATGGGAACACCCTCCCCTTCACAAACCCCCTGAGCCACCTCGGAACAAATGAATTTATGTCATCGTCCCTAATGTAAGGGAAAGAATTTTTAATCTAAAAATTACTCAATCTCATATTTTTTAAATTGCTAAAAGGTTTAAAACTATTTTCAAAACTATTTTTTGTTAAATATTTTATTAAAAAAAGTACTTCTCATTAGAAGCGGTTTTCAAGTTTTACAGGTTAAAGTTTTGAATAAAAAATGAAAGAAATACAAAATGTATAATTTTGTTTTATTTCTTAGTTAAATTATTTCAAGAACATCTTTATTTGATTTAAAGGTAGGAATATCTTCCCTGTGTATCATTCTTGTTCTAACAAATCCATCTCTTCTTTCTTGGCCGTAAACAATGGCAGATGCTTCCGTCACGCTTTTGACGCAGCGTTCTGTTGCTTGAGTGTGAATGCTGAATTTAGGAATTTTCAATGGATTTCAATGAATTTAGAGACCTCCACTTTAGAAAGATTACATGTAAATATTGGTTCATAACAATCTTTTACATTCCAAGAAATTAATTCTTGAAGAATAGTAGCGTCAAGGTTAATTTTTGGAGATATTCTTTTTGGAACAGCAGTGTCTCCAAGCTCATTATTTCCTCTAATTTGTAAAACCTTATCAACACCAAACTTTCTTTCATTTTTATCAGAGCTAGTCAAGAGTGAAACCAGAATACACTCACTATGGCTGTACCAAGCCCCAGTTCGTATATAAGGTGTAATAATATTCGCCACATTGACTGGCATTGTCTTAAGAATTTTAAGTTCAAGCAAAATGTGTCTTGGTCCGTCCTTCAGCAGATGTTTGGAAGAAATTTCAAAATAAAGTTTGAAATACATTTTGACACAAAATTGAACTAATATCTTCAAGATCTTCAGCTCACTGTATTTAAGGTTATGATTTCTTGTTCACAAAAACATCAAAGCCATACCTGTTGTAAGCCAGCGAGAATGAGACAGTGATCCACATTTTAGATTTGCGAGATCCGGAGAAAGTTTTCGTAACTTGATAGCATTTACATATCTGTAACTGGTATAAGCATCAGTAGATAAACTTTTATGTCTTTCTCATCAAGTTTTGGAAGCTCCTCTCCATCTGGCAGGGGTGTAAAATTATAACTTATTGTCATATCATTTACATACTTAAGGTTTTTAAAAACTGATCCTGTAAATCCGTCCTTGCTACTTGTCGGACCATCAAGGGATATAATTAAATGTCGTAGCTTGAGTTCATTTGTATGTTTCTTGCAAATCGCCCAATAGCATTTATGTCCTAACATTTTTTCAAGATGGGCATGAATTCCCCCTGACCATCCTGTGTTGATATTAGTTGAATCTCCACCTATTACTATGCATGACTCAGTTGCATTGTTTTTTCAAGCACATCATAGAGTGCTTCAGCTATTTTTTTGCAGGTTTTTCCGGATGAAAGGCAGGTTCTGGCATGATGTGAGCAAGATAACGTCCAGTTTACTCCCAAGATACACTTATATGCTCCTCTTTTATGACTCTAGGGTGAAGTTTTCCGTATTTATCTGGAATTAACGTTTTGGTCCAGTCTTTTCTTCCATCATAAGCAATTCCAATTATATTTTCGTTACTACATTTATTAGCTTTAATAATTGTATTTTTTTTCATTACATTATTCTTAGCCCTTCGCATTTTATTTGGGTCAACAGAAAGGTATGACATATCAGGAGAAAGATAACCTGCAGCTATAAAATCTTTTATTATACCAGTGATTATAGCAGCCCCACCAAAATTAGAAATGTTATACCTTATTGCAGCTGATGCCACATGTGTTATAGTCATTTTGTTTTGCTTTAGACTTGGTTTTTTTAAGTATCTTGTAACCAGTGATGCAAATTTTCCTAGTTTTTCTTCAAGCAACTTGTCGATCAAAGTTTTTGTTTCGTATTTTAGTTGTGCAGTATTTACATTGTATGCATCATCAGTATCATCAATACCATTTTTGTTTTCTTCATGCAGATTGAAAACAAGTTCAGGATTCTAAATTTTTTAAACATGCAGTTTCTATAATATAATATTATTACTTACCAATATTGGTAAGTAATATTATATATAATAGAATATATAAATTTTAAATTTAAAAAAGTTTAATATATATTAAATATTAAAAAGTTAGTTTTAAAGACTTTCTTAGATTGCGGTAATAAATGTTTTAAAACAATTAAAGAATTATATTCATGCTAATTGAGCTAACCTGAAATTTATTAAACTCATATTTTCTTTCATTTTCTTTTTTTTCTCTTTTTCTTGCAGGTTCTTCCTGAATGTTTTTCCTATTTTCTCTTCTCCGTTGGCGAACAGATTATTTATAATCACATAAACCAATTTGCAGAGTAGAAATCTCTTTCTTTTTAAGCCTCTGATTACGAAGCCAAAGAAGATCAAGTACAGGAACTTTTTGTAATAGAGGGCATGAACAATAAACATGTGCACCTAATTTGCAGTTTTTGGGATCATTGCAAAATGATGCTGCCTCTGTGCATATAATGATTGTATGAGTACATGATATGATATCAAAGAGACTATCAAGCTCATTAGTTATTTTGTTGGTTGCTTCTTTGGATGGTTTTGTGTTTTTTAAAAACCTGGATATTTTAAACCATAGTCTACTTATTTTTTCTGCTAGTGATTTTTCCGAAATTGTAACTGGTGGTTTAAACATACTATTTGCTTTGAACCATTGAGCTGTCACCAGTTTAGCAAGTTCTCGGCTTAGTTCTTTTGTAGCAAAATTACTTTTTCTACATTCAAATTCTATTTCTTTTCTTTCCTAAAAGGTAGATATAGATTTAGTTATTTATCACAAATAATTTATATTAAGTCAATATATATTTTTGATATAATATTTTTTGAAAATATTTTAGAAGTTAAAAAAAATGAATAAAAGCTAACCTTTAGAAGAATACCCATTTGAATTACTGATCTTTTTGTGGGTACCTCCGACAAAACAAACTCTTTACCTTTTCCAACAAAAGTAGACAATTTAGATGCTAAACTATGTCTAGTTTTCACATTCGATGTATAGTTACTCATTGTTAGTACTGTTATTAGAAATAAATTAAAAAATACACATTATTAAAAAATACTTGTGATTAGAGTCTTTTTTATAAAAAACGTTTCTAGTATATAAACAAAGTAAATTTGAATTTTCGGGTTTATAAACTGAATAAAATCCTGCTTCTTTCGTTTCTTTGTTTTGAAAATATCTTTCCTTAACAAAAACATGTATTTAAGATAACAATGTATGTTACAATCGTATTGTAATTTTACAATCGTAGTTTATAAAAGAAAAATGTACATGACTGGGGTTAGAAGAAGACAAAATTAGTCTTTTCATTAAGCCCCGAAAAAGATAAAACATCACCATAAGGTCAAAATAATAACAAAAAAAATTTTTATCACATGGTTTATTTTATTACTTATGTTCAATATGCATAATCGCTGAATATGCACAATACGCATTATAAAAACAAACTTTATGATATTTTGATAACTAGTATTTATTTTTCAAGGGGAGTATTACTCACCTTGAGAATTATACAGTTGTTACAACACATTCTCAAAAAACGGGTAATTATTTACAATAAACTATAAAATGTATAACTAAAAGTCTCAATTGCCTTACCAAAACATTTTCAAATTAAAAAACACAAAAAAGAAACTCAAATTAAAGTTTAATTTTACATAGGAATATCAGTACGCCGTATTATTTTAATCAAAATGATTTTAGCGATGTACCCTAATCAACATCTCACTAATAGTATAGAAAATTAATAAGCAAAATTTTAACTGCACATATTTGCGCATTATGAATGTTTAAAATGTTTAAAATTGTGTGCCATGGGTCTTAAAGTACTTATATCTAATTTGTATTTATTTTAGACCAATATCAAATACGTTCTAGTTAAAGATATCTAAATTTTTTAATTGCATTTTTTGAGAGTCGGGTTTTTTTGAATTAACTAGTTAATCAAAAATACTTGTTTTTATACATAAATATTACATTCCTTGTCCTATTATTTATAAATCTTGAGCTAGAAATATAAAGTAAGCAGAAGTAACGTAAAAAAATTGTTCTGCTATGACACTGAAAATTTGATTATAGAGAAGTATTCTTATTATATAATACCTCCAACTGTACACAAACTCCTGGAACATGGCACTCAGATTTCAGAAAAATTGGAACTGCCAATCGGATTTTATTCAGAAGAGTCTCTAGAAGCTTAAAGAAAGAAATTCACAAAGAAGTTCACAGTGCAAAAATTTCAAGAGTGTATGTGATAACAAATAAGTTCGGACCCTATTGTATCTTCTACGAGCTTCAGGAATTAATAAATCGATAAATATAGGCCGGGTGAATAAAAATGAGTAATTGATTTTACTCAGTAATTGGTCAGCTTTACGTAAATAAAAAACTTTAGCAATTTTCCTTAAGTTTTTATTCACGTAAAGCTGAACAATTACTGAGTAAAAGCAATTGCTCATTTTTATTCACCCGGCCTTCTATTAGCTGTTAGCTAAATGTTTAATGAAGCACAAATAGCTTCTCTAAATAATATTAGAAAGGCTCTTATAAGGGTTAGGGTTAGTACTTCATCAAACATTTTGTATTTTTATTAGTAATATTGACTATTAGTAATACTGAATTTTTCTTAAACCCTCTCATCTTTATTTGCAAGTTTATAGAGCATGTTTTAAAAGATCTTTTTAACCTTTGGTCCGTTTAGTTGATATTTGGTTGGATAATTTTTTGAAATAAGTTTTAGTTAAATTCAACATATTAAATAGAAATTCCTGTCTTAAAATTCGGCATTTATTTAGCATATAGATAATCTTATTCAAATAAATATTATTTTAAATTATAATTGAACGTAGTTATGCAGAAAGCAGCGGGTCTCAATTTCGGTCTAATTAAGATATTGACGTCACCCAATGGAGAAAGGTCAATTCTATTCTCTACTTAAACCAGCCAGGCGGCTTTTATAAAAAAATTCACAGTATTTTCCTCACAAAATATTTGTGTTGTATAAATTTGATTATTCAACATTTAGACTAAAGTACTTTTATCTCAGTTTGAGTGTTTGTGGCCGGCTGCTTTCTGGATTACTACGTTCAATTGTTCCACTTAGTGAGTCGTATTTTAATTATTTTTGCTTAAAAAGGTGTATAATCAAAGCAAGACATTTGGATTTCTTATCTTTACATATTCGCTCATCATAACCCTTAAACAACTTCGATTGAACTTCGAGTAACTTATTCAACCAAGTATGATTTTTTTTTAAATTTGACCAAATAAATAGTGAGCTTTTCCAAATTAAAAACAATATGTTTTTTTAATCATAATTTTTCCCCTTTAAATTGTCATGTTTTAGTCATTTTCCCGTTTATAACAAGTGGTCCACTTATCTTTTTTCTTTTTTTTTTTTTTCATATTTGGCAGATTTGTAATTTCCAAAAATTCTTCACCAAAATTAAAAAAAAAAAAAGTTGATTCACCCAAAATTTATATGCTTCCTCCAGCTAGTAAAATGCCGATTGGAGTAGTCAGATTTAATTTTTAACGTCAAAAATAAATACCAGGACCCAGGAAAACCCTAAAAACATATTAAATATTATGCTTTTTGATATATAAATAATTTTGGCCATTTTTAAGGTTTCTGAGTTACTGTGTGTTTGATGAGAATATAGTGCCAAGCCTTGCCTTACTTACCATTCGTAAATAAACTAGTTTGTTTCCAGTGGTGTAACTAGGGGGAGCACAACCCCGCAAGTCGGGAGGGTCCCGAAGCTTAGAGGGCCCCTTCGGAGATTTTCACGTATTCTTAAAGGAAAAAAGATTATTTTTCTATGATAGGAACTCTATTTTAGAATTATAATTTAAACAGAAATTCTATAATAGATTTAGTTTCAACAGAAGTTCTATTGGAGAATTAAATTTCAATAGAGATTCGATTACAGAATTTAATTTCAATAGCAAATCCATTATAGAACTTCTATTGAATATTAGTGAACTTTAGTGAATATTAACGTTGTCTATTATAGAAATACCGCTGATATAATTTAGTACTTTCGTATTTGTCGATAAAGTCAGGTGATTTTGAAGTGGAAAATTAAGTATAAATTATTAAATATTAATATATTTAGAAGGTAAGTGCTTTTCTTTTTATATGCATTCATGCAAAGCAGTAAAAAACTTATAATTATAATTTTCATTACAATAAGTTGAGTTATCAAAATGTTTAACTAATAGGTAATAAACTAGTTATATTTGTAATATTGGTAATATTTTTTAACTGCTTGTTAAAAAAATCTTGCAATTTTATTCTAGCGATTTAAAATTTCCTTTGTAAATTAATTCCTGAGATCTTGAATTTTTAAATTAAAAAATGTATATAAACGCGATACAGGTTGAACCATGTTTTTGTGTTGAGTACGCTCTAGGTTTTGTTATAGTACGAGGATAGTACGAATTAACCAAGAAACACAAATTATGTGTACATATCTGATATAAAATTAAAAGGGCGAGCTCAAAATACAAACAAAGAATAAATACAAATTAAGTCTATTATTTATTCATAAATATTTAGCTATATAAATTTATATCTATAGGGTTAATACATAGATATAATTGTTCTAATAGAATACTTTTTTACAATAACATGGACTCAAAAAGAACTTATATGAATGGAGCTAGAAAAAGGAAATTAAAAAAGGAGACTGATGATAGATTACGTAGTAACAATAAAAAGATATCCTTATTTTTTTCATCAGTAGAACAGAAATCTAGTGAAGTAGTTGTAGATAAAAAATACCAATGTCGTTACTAGTACTTTTCAAGCAACCCAACAAGAAGAAATGTTATCTGTTTCAATTAACTTAAAACACAATAAAATTTCAAAAGATCATAATGAATCCGTTATAAAAGTGATGCAGATATTTTTGCAAATCCTAACAATCACTACCACTGCAATGCAAGAACAAGAAACAGATCCAGAACCGAATATATTTCAGGAATTAAATACATTAACAACAGATATGGGATATTTTAAAGGAAAATTTCTTGATGATAGTAGAAAAAGATTTATTATTTCCTCTAAAAGATGTGAACTACAAGGACCATTTAAAAAAGATCCTTCACAAAATTGTGGACATTTTTCCACAAATTATTATTATTGTGCATATAAATTTGGTCGAACACAGCAATTTTGGCTCTTTTATTCCAAAATTCTGGACTTAGCATATTGTGAACCATGTTGGGTATTTTCAAATGATAAAAATAACCAATGGCGTTCGGGAGTTCGAGACTGGAAAGGGCTAAGTAAAAAAATAAAAAGTTATGCTTCTTGCCTAAAACATATTGAAGAATGTCAAGTATGCAATCATTGGAAACAAACATGTCACTTAATGAGGATACAGAGACATTAATTCATCATAAAGCTTCATTTTATAAATAAAATAATTAAAATAAAATAAAATAGTTATAAATAAATAAAATCAAGGGACAAAATAAAAAACTTTGAATTTGTTTTTATTTGCGTCATAATGTATCACATATTAACGAATGTAAATTATACTGCCTTACGATAGTATAGCTATTATGAAAATAAAAATTCTGCCATAGAAATAAATAGTTTATGCTATCAAGTATGCATCTCTTAAACATAATTTCAATGTTTGTTCTTATTTATAATTATTTTAAGAAAAGACTCTAGATTGTTTTTTAAATTTATAAAATAAATATTTTTTATATATGAAATCGTGTTATATTAACTCAATATAATAATCAAATATTGGATATTTTATTTGTAAATATACTTTAAAAAAATTTGAAGTGGGAGGGCCCCTTTACTTTTTTGGCGGGGGGGGGGGGCAAATTTATAGTTACGCCACTGTTTGTTTCGTATGTTATTATAACTTTCCTATGTTTCGTATGTTGTAAATAACTAGTAATAAGCTCAAGTAATTGGTTGCGGATTCTATCGAAACACTAATCGAAACACTATCGAAACACTAATCGAAACACTATCGAAACACTAATCGAAACAATATCGAAACACTAATCGAAACACTATCGAAACACTAATCGGCAAATTTAATAATTCTTTTTATCAATCTTACACAAATTTCCTTTTTATTATATTTATACACTAACATTATTTTGAAATGTGGTAAATAAACTTATAGTGAAACATCTAAACTCTCCTCCGAAAAATCAGCAGATTTATTTTTATTTATTGTATTTTTTATTTTAATTGGAGTAATATAGAGATACATTTCTCGGATTATTTTTACGTACACGTTATTATATTGTTGTAATTGGTATTTATTTTATTCATGTCTCGGAGTTATAAGCAACTATATTTTTATATACTTCGTATATTTCGAACTTTATATTTATGATTTAAATTTGTATATCTTTACTGCCAATCAGTGATTGGTTACTTGTAATTACTTTGATTGGTTACTTGTAATTACGTTGTAAAATAGCATGTATATATACATATATATATATAAATATTAAAAAAAGCATTTCAACTAATGTTTATTCAGTCAGAAGAAGTTAGAACGGTGATTGTACCAGTATTAATAAAGTATTGTATCTAGCAGGGCTTTTTATACTGAAAGATAAAATTGTTTTTGGAATACCATACATAAATGGTAAATTACATATTACATAAGTTGCCAGATCTTATTTTTGAAATTGCAGCGTTAAGTTGTCCATCAGTGTAACTCCTTTTTTTATGTTTGCGATTGTGTGAATTTTTCTTTATCGACTAAGATAAAGTAAAAAAGTTGTTAATTTATGTAGGGGACTCATTTATATAAAGAGTAGATGCGTGAAAAAATTTTAAATAAAAAATAAGCTTGAAATAATTACATAACTATATATAAATAGTGTGTTTAATTGCACTTTATTACAGTTTTTCTTCATAATTTTTTTGTGGAACAAGCAAATTCAATTCTGAAAATAGAATCGTCTTTAGCAGAATTTTAAAAAACTACAAATTAAGTTTAGCGCTGAAAGTGCTGGTAAGTTTGCCTTGCTGGTAAGTTTGCCTTCA
Organism: Hydra vulgaris; assembly: GCF_038396675.1. Taxonomy (NCBI): domain Eukaryota; kingdom Metazoa; phylum Cnidaria; class Hydrozoa; order Anthoathecata; family Hydridae; genus Hydra; species Hydra vulgaris. Next base: position 5,012,705 of record NC_088929.1, on the reverse strand, counting down.
TATCTTACGATAAATTGATAATTCGCGATTGGGATGCAAAAAAAAAGCAATAAGCTTTATAATATTTGTCATTAATTAACGCAATTTTATTTTCATTATTACTATGCATACTTAATTTAAACTGTTTTTAAAAATGGAGGAAAATTTCATATTTAAATCTTCAAATGAAAATGACATCATCGATGATAACGGCACTGATTCAAATTATTTTAGTCACAAAATGCTAGAAAGTCAATACTATTCATTTTCTGAATCATCACAATATTTAAGAAAAACTAAAAACACTTTTTCATTTTTAAATATCAATATTCGAAGTTTAAATAAAAACTTTGAAAATTTAAAAATATTATTGGATACAATTAAACACGATCTTAAAATTATTTGTCTGATAGAAACTTGGTGTAAATGCGGTGAAAAAAATTATGAATTTGAACTAATTAGTTACACATCAATTCATCAAGCACGTGAAGTAAATGCAGGTGGGTGCGTTTGTATTTATATCCGCAATTCAATAAATTTTGTCTTACGTAACGATCTCTGCGTCAATGAAACAGATTGTGAGTCTTTGTACTTTGAATTAGTAAATAATGCAGAAAGACACACAATTATAAATACTACTTATAGACCGCCATCTGGAAACTTAAAAAAATTTATAACTCATTTTAAAATATTTCTAAACAAAATTATAAATAAAAAAAAACATATTTATATGGTCGGAGATTTTAACATCAACCTGATTAACTATGCCTCAAATATTAATGCTAAGAATTTTATAAACACTCTTCAACAAAATAACCTTATCCCAACAATAAAAAAATCTACAAGAATAACAAATAGGTCTTCTACTCTTCATGATAACATCATAACTAACAACTTTCATAATAACCCTCTTTACACAGGTATAATACAGACCAATATTTCGGATCATTTTCCTACATTCTTAGCTACAAATAACCTTTTAATAAACAATATTTCCACAAAATCCACCTTAGTTCGGCGACAGATCAATGAAAACTCCTTAAAAAAAATTAAAAACTGTTTACAAAATTGCGTTGATTGGGATCTAGTACTGCAATTATATGATGCTAATAATGCATATAAATTGTTTCTTAATCAATTTTGCAAACAATATGAAATAGCGTTTCCAGAAATAAAAAAAATTATAAATAATCAGTCGCTCCAAACTCCCTGGATGTCTAAAGGTTTACTAAAATCTTCAAAAAAGAAAGAAAAATTATATAAAATATCTTAAAAAAAAATCTTATAAAAAAGAAATAATTTACAAAAATTATAAAAATATATTTGAAAAAACCAAAAAATACTCAAAAAAACTTTATTATGCTCAGTTATTAGAAAAAACCAAAGGAAACACTAAAAAAATATGGAATGTAATTATGGATTTAATTGGAAAAAATAACTACAACAAAAGCACGCTGCCAAAAATCTTTTAATAAATGGAAAGTTAGTTTATGAAAAATCAATTATAGCTGAAGAACTAAACAACTACTTTGTTAATATTGGCCCAAATTTGGCCTCTAAAACTTCTAATAATTCCATTCCATTCGATTCATACTTAAAAAGCTATGATATATTTATGGATGAAACTGATTTAAAACTGAGTGAGTTGAGAACTGTTTTTAGCAGTCTCAAAAGTAAAAAAAGTGAAGGTTTTGATAAAATTAGTGTCGATATTGTAAAATCAGTATTTGACGTCATTGAACCTTCTTTATTTCACATTTTCAATCTCTCATTAAAGTCAGGTATTGTTCCTGATAAGTTAAAAATTGCCCGTATTACACCAATTTTTAAATCTGGAGATGAGTCAAATATTTTAAATTACAGGCCTATATCAATATTACCATGTTTCTCAAAATTGCTAGAGACAATAATGTATCACAGACTTTATAATCATCTAACTGAGAATGATATGTTGTACTGCAAACAATTTGACTTTAAAAATAAACATTCTACTGAACACGCAGTAGTTGAAATTTCCAATCAAATATCTAACGCCTTAAGTAATGACTGTTTTACATTAGGAGTTTTCATTGATCTGTCCAAAGCTTTTGATACCGTAAATCACTATATTCTAATAACAAAACTCGAAAACTACGGAGTGAAAAAGCTTACTTTGCTTCAAAGATTATCTGACAAACAGAAAGCAATTTTTATACTATGATCAAACAAATACAATTCCATACTCCATAACTTGCGGGGTTCCTCAGGGATCTATCTTTGGACCCCTTTTATTCCTGTTGTACATAAACGACTTATACTTATCAACAAATCTTTTAGACCTAATTTTGTTTGCTGATGATTCTAATCTTTTTTTTTCTCACAGAGATGTTAAATCACTTTTTAAAATAGTTAACGAACAGCTATGTAAAGTTAGTGAGTGGTTTGAAAGTAATAAACTTTCACTAAATGCGGATAAAACAAAATATATACTTTTTCATAAAGTAAGTAAATCTGAAAATATTCCTCTTATATTACCAGATCTTAAAATTAATAACACTTTTATTAAAAGAGAATCATTCATAAATTTTTTAGAAGTAAAATTGGATAAAAATTTACGGTAGTATTCACATATAAATAGTATTGAAAAAAAATCCCAAAATATTGCAATGATGTTTAGGGCTAAACCTTTTCTAAATATATCATCCCTGAAAAAATTGTATTTTGCCTTTATCCATAGTTATTTGTCTTATTGTAATATTGTGTGGGGTAGTACTAACCATACAAAGCTTAAGAAACTTTACAACAAACAAAAACATGCGTGTAGAATAGTATTTGGAGCCGACAGAAGTGTTCCTTGCGAACCACTTCTACGTGTGCTCGGTGTTTTAAATGTGTATAAACTTAATTTACCCAAGTTTTATTATTTATGTTTAAAACAAAAAATGGATTATCTCCAAAAATATTTCAATCTTATTTTAATAAAATTAACCATAAATACTCAACAAAGTTTTCAGATAACAATATTATTGTTTCAAAATATAAATTAAAATTAACTTCCTATTCAATTAAATACCGCGGACCTAATCTGTGGAAAAAGTTTCCAGATATTGACAATAAACAGACTACAGTAGAGCAATTTTAGAACGAATCAAAACGATTATTACTATTCATGGATATATCCAACTTTAAATATTTATTCTAAACGAAAAACAATCATATAAAAAATAAATTTAATTGTATCAGTGATTAATATAAATTAAAACAAAATATTTAAAATAAAAAAAATATATATATATATAAAATATCACTGATGATGTTAATAATTTATCTAGTGATTATATTAATTATGAAATTTCATTTCTTGTTGTCCTCAAGAAATTTTATTTTTTTAACTTTTTTATTTTTTGTTAATATATTTGTTAAACATTTTAGCAATTGTTTTAACACTTCTTAAAAAGAAAAAAAAAAAAAAAAAACTATTTTTTATTTCTAATTATATTAGTTATTTTCGGTTTTCATTTCTATTTGTTATTTTATATATATTTTTACGTTACGTTAATGTAGAATTTATAGCTATTATTATTATTTTTTTTTTTAAATGGGGCTTGGCGATAAGGCTGAATACGCCTTCTTCTTGCTCCAACCAATAGTTTATATAAATGTATTTGCAATGTAAACATTTTTAAACGGCAAAATAAATAATTACAAAAAAAAAAAAAAGTTTTTATTTCCATAACTAGGAGCAGTAGCGCAACTTCAAATTCTGCCCCCCCCCTACCCCAAGATTTTCAAAATACCTGCCTTCCATTTTCTTTACAATTGGATAGACAATAATTTCATGTTTTTGATTATCGACCCACTTTCGAGGTATATGTTTTATATTTTAATGATTTTGATTTATGATATTTAAATTTTATATCATTAATAATTTATTATTATTTTTATTGATTTTATATTTTTATTATATTATCAATTTTATTATACTATTTTTGTTATATTATATATATATATATATATATATATATATATTATATTATTATTGGTTTTATATTTTTCATTATTTACATAAATTTTTGTCAATTACTTTTAATTGTCAAATTTTCATTTGTATCATTAACGGCTTTGTTTTTTGTTGTGTATAAAATAAATAAATACTTCGTGGAATTTTAATTGGAATTTTTTATCACATTCGAAAGTTCAACTGAATTAAAAAATTAAAAACAATGATTGGCTAAAACTTTGAAATTAAAATAAAATAAAAAAGATAGGGATCGTCCATAAATTACACAACGCTAATTTTCAATAATAAACAAACCAAAATGAGATACTAGTTTTCCCGTGCAGAACTTGTGATTGAACCAAATAGAAATAAATTTAAGGCTTCAAAATTAGCCTTATTTTGCCTTGCTCCCCCCCCCCCCCCATCCACAGCAGCGGGCCTTGCGGGTCCATAGTTTTGCTACTGACTAGGAGGGCAGATATTGAATCAAATTTAAAACAATCACATCTCAAATTTAAAACAATCATAGCACGTTATTAATCCCATTTTTATCCAAGCCAAAATTATCTATTTATAGAATTACCTTTTCTATTCAAAAACACCCTAGACCTCATAATTAGTGGCCGATCATATAAGCCACATTAATATTGGTCCTCCTATTGGTAGCGCCCCAAAAAGCCAATTAGCCAAAAACGCTTACAACTCTTCCCGTTTTAATAACTCAAAAATCATTTATAAGAAAGGTAACTACGTCAAATTAAGCATGTCAATTGGGTAAATCTTTTTAAAGATTGTTACGCCGATGAATGCTACCAAATCTTCTGCGACAACTTTATTGAATGCTGCCATGAATTCATTCGGGCAGCCTTTTCTCAGCGAACTTCTCTCGTTAACCAGCAAACCTCCCTCGTTAACTAAACTCAAATAAAACTTTGGTACCTCAACCGCAACAGCAAATAACAAATCGTCAAAGAGTACAATCTCACTCGAAACCTCAACAAAACTGCTTTATGCATTATGATTAGAGAATTCAAACACAAAATAGCCAACGACAAATGGAATCTAAACGTCTCTACGCCTATGTTAACAGTAAACGCGCCGTCAGCAATCAAATAACTTCAATGTGCTCACTCTTTGGGGAAATAAGCAACAACCGAGCATTCATTGCCAATTTACTAAACAATCAGTTCCAGTCAGTATTCACGGTTGAACCGCCAGATCAATCTTTACCATCCCTCATCAAATGCACAACAGCTTTAATCTCCTCCATTATCTTCACTTATGATTCCGTTCAGAAACAGTTATCTGCTCTCAACGCCAACAAATCAACTGGAGGTTACCATATTAGCCCATTTGTGTTTAAAGAATGAGCCATTGTTGCGGCTGCCCCGCTTGCCATTATTTTTCAGTTATCGTTAGATCAAGACGTAGTCTCAAAGTTCTGGCTTTCGGCAAACTGGCAAACAAACAGCAAACGCAAACAAACGGCAAACGCAAACAAACGGCAAACGGAAGGTTCAGTGTGAAGTTCTACGCTCTTCACACTCTTTATCAACAACTTATACAAACATGTTAGCAGTGAAAACATTTGTAAAGTGTACGCAGACAATACTAAAATTCTGAGCGTCGTCAAAACCGCTGATGACAAAGATCTTCTGCAAGCTGATATGAATAGCATTGTAACCTGGACATCGAACCTGGCTGATGTAGCTCAACGTCAAGGAATGCAAGGTTATACATATCAACAAATACAACACATCGCTACAGGCTTACTCAATAAACGAGTATAACGCTAACAGCAGAACAGAACTCTAGTCAATAACATCCGAAAAAGACCTAGGCGTTTAAATTACCAACAACTTAAAGCATGAAAATCAAGCCGAAATTGCCACCGCCAAGACCAATAATGTCCTTGGAATCTTAAAACACACCTTCATCACAAAAACATCATAATATGGAAAAAGCTTTACACAACTATATACGCCCCTTCTCGAATTTTCAGTTACCCCCTGGTACCCATACCTCAAAAAATACATAAATACTATGGTACGCACCCAGCACCGGACTACCTAAGTACCGCACAAAACGAAGCGATTCGGCTACTAGACGAGATATATCAAACTCGAACTCACCTTACTACTTGATAGACGTTTACCTGGTGTCCTCAACCAAAAATACAAAATTAAAAAAAAGAACATTTACTCACTTAACTGGCATGTTGCTTTACATAGCAACCCAAAAAGCTACGGTTATTGCAAGCATTTTCGATATGAAATGGACTACAACTACCTCGTTTAATTCAACTTTTTTAACAAATTCGTCGCTCACCCATGGAACGCTCTACTAAACGAAGTTGTTAGTGCTATTAGAGTCATTTTCTCATTCCGTCAATTCCGTTACTGAAATTTTGTCCTACAGCAACAAAAACGCAATTCTTGTACAATTAACATAAAAAACAACACCGTGGGTAGTAATACTTATCGTTTACATAAACTAGCATTTTATTGGATATTTCCAACTAAAATTTAAAATTTTGTGTGCACAATTGTTAATCAAAAATGTCCACTCCGTAGATGTCCTGCATCTAGGACTATATTGTTATACTCAATAATTTTTTTCTTTTGTATTAAGGCTAATCGGGAACATAATTTGGTGCTTTAGACATGCTAATATATGGTATCTTAATACATGTATTAATTTACACCTTATCCTGTTGTAGCTCTTGTGAAAAACTTGCGGTCCCCACATTTTTTTTCCACTCCGTTATTACATTCTAAAATAGTCACAGGTTTGTAGTTTTTACTTATTTACTAATTAAAATAATGAAAAAAAGTCCAGTTCTATGGAATTTATTAACATTTAAAGTTATATCGTGCTGCAAGCATTATTTATATAAAAATGAGAGCCTAATTACCTCATTTTAAAAATGATATTCTTATTCGAAGTCTATTCCGTAACGTTTTTTTATTCCGTAAAATTACAAATTTTTATATGGCGTATTTTAGTACTCTTTAAATCTTTTAGACAATATAGCAATAAAAGATTTTAAAGATGTTTTCCAATGAGTAATAATGAGATATTATTGATTATGTATAACTATGTCTGCTCCGTTACTGTCAACTCCGTGATTTCCTCTTAATAACGGAGTTGACAGCAACATAACGGAGCTGACATCATGAAGATAAAAAAAATCAAAAGCTTTAAACTAAGCTATTTTCTGCATTAAATAAGCACATCAACCATTAGGGACTTACTGCAGCGATAAAATATGATTACCTTGCAGCGTTAAATATGATTACCATAAGTACGCTGCGTTCTTTTACCTTCAAGTTATTGTAAGAGTAATTTGTAAGTATTTTAGTATTAGAATTTCATTTATTGTTTGGTTTTTTTTTTACATTTGACTCTAATACGTTTGGCTTTTAAAATAAATGTAAATCTTGAAATATATTTTAATAATAATAAATAAATAATAAATAAACTTTTGGTGTATTAACAATTACAGTTATTATACTATTTTTCCAAAAGAAATACAACTAGGCATATATCATGAAAACTTCAAAGAAATCTCGTGCTGAAATTCAGAAAGCGTTTCGGGACAGACAATTCGTGAAAAAGAACGCAAACGTTGGCATATGCGGCGTGAGCAGAAGAAGGTTAAAGTGATATCAGAATTATCAGAAAGAAAAAAACGAATTGTTCGTCGTTGTTGGCGCGTCCAGAAAGCAAAATTTAGAGCTGCAAAAAGAAAGATTGAAACATCGTTATCAGAGTCAGCGGAACGTGAGTTGATTAGGAATAACGAACGCAAACAAAGAGGTAGAGCAAAGGTTGCTTACCGAAAAACAAAGGCTTATAGAAAAATACAAACATTAGTGGAAGAGTTGGAAACGGCTAATTGTTCAGCTCAAAAATACAAAAAACGTTGGTTAAGGCTTAAAAGTTTCCTGCCTGGTTTACAAGCAAATTCACCTTCAACCACTGATAGATCATCTACTTCTTCTGTAGAAAACGGTTTTCTTACAAATGAAACAAGCAGGATGTCAAATTTATTAGCAGGTAATAAAACCCCAAACTCTTTTTTTTCATCAAAAAGTACAAGTCCAAACAGCGAATGCCATCGTGGTAATGCATTTCTTGATGCTGAAACACAGGATTTGATCAGAGAGTTTCTTACACGTGATGACAATTCTAGAATAACAACTGGAAAGAAACAGACTGTAACAAAAGATAAAGATAAAAAACAAAAGCGACTACTACTCGATTCATTAATAAAGCTTCATGAAAAATTTAGCGCGGAATATACTAGAAACAACATTTCATATACAACGTTTACTCGTTATCGCCCATTTTTTGTCCGCAAACCGTCGGCTAAAGATAGAGATACATGTCTGTGCAAAAAACACGAGAACATACAATTACTTTGTGATAAACTTATTACCCTGCAGGTTTTGAAAGAAAAAAATATTGAAGAAGTAGTGAAACAAGTTTGTTGTAGTACTGATAGAAGAGAATGCATGTTCAGAATGTAACATTTGTTTTAAGCCTCGTGTTCAATTTCAAGCAAAAGGATTGCTAAAAGATGAAAGTATTATAGTTTGGTTCCAGTGGGAAAAAGAAAAACAGGAATACAAAAAGATGGGAGAAAAGAAAAAAGCAAATGTTATAAGGAAAAGTGTGAAGCGTGGAACACTTAAAGATCCCTGTATGCAATGTAGCTTGTTTGTTACTTGCTCCAAAATGTGAAGATTGAATTGCAGCAAAATTCTTGCACACATAGTTCTCAGAAAAATCTATATGTAAAACAGCTTCGTTCACATTTACTGTTTCTTTTAATTGTTTGTACATTCTGAACTGGTGTTTTATTATAAAAACATGCTTGCATAGCTCGTTTCGAATTGCTTCACAGAATTTTAATTTAAAGTAATTTATAAAATGGATGGACATCAGTCATTTACAACTATATCCGACTCTTTAAGGCACGATCCTCGTTCTATATGGGCACATCTGGAACCCGAGCTAATTGAATTCAAGGTAGATAACCCACAAATTACAGATCTTTATTTTTTTTTTTGATGGACCAACCACACAATATAGGAATAAGCAAAACTTCTTCTTATTCTCTACATTGATATACGAATTAAAATTTAATTTAGCCAGTTAGAATTTTTTTGAAAGTGGGCATGGAAAGGGAGCACTAGATGCGATAGGAGGATCTGTTAAACGTTAGGCAGATCAATTGCTTAATATGGGTTGCGACCTTTTAGATGCAGAAAGTTTATATAATTTTCTTAACAATGGACATTCATTAATAAAGTTTTACTATATTGAAGGATCCAAAATTACTTCTTTTGACTCAAAATGTTCCAAAACATTAAAGGCTATTACAGGCACTATGAAGTTGCATCAGCTGCACACAGACAGAAAATTTAATATTTTGTATCGAGATTTAAGTTGCTTCTGTAAGAGGGCTACAGTTTGCACATGCTACAATTTAAAGCGATATATGTTTTCCAAAAACACTAGCACGGTAAAAAAATATTAGTGCATTTTATTATTTAGCTAATTTATTTGTTTTTATAATTATTAAATTTATTTTAAGTACTTCCGTGAATTTCTTTTTAATATTGCAGAATTTTAACAGTGATGAAAGTATTACTTCGGCCAATGCAATGGATGTTTATGATTACCAATTTCAACATTTAAGCAACAATATCATTGATCTGGTTAATTTCGATGAAAATTTGAATATCTTGTTGATTGAAGCAAATGATGTTGTGAGCGACCACGACTTTCTTCACATTAATGATGTATGGTAATGATCCAGTAACGGAGCGGAAAGTATTTGTACAATTTAAATCCGAAAAAGATTTTTGTCGAGTTTTTTTTTAAAGACGCTTTACCATTTTTAAAAAGACAATGTACTGAATTTATTTGTATACTAAGATTTTCCCTTTAATTTAAAATGTAACTTACACTGTTTTGCTTTTAAATAATAAATAATTAGCAAATGTCAGTAACGGAGCAGACATTATCACATAAATTTAATTTTTTATGTCATTAAATTTGGCTAATATACTTAACATTTAGGCTGTAGTTATAGTACCCAGTATATTTCATTACAAAAAAAGAATTTGTTACAAAAATAATTATAATTCATAGATGTAGTTGCATTTATGTTACGGTAATGGAGTGGAAAAATTATTTGGCCTCATTACTTGATGATATCCAAAAACATTTAAAAAGCAGATTCGTGCAAAACCAAATCTATTTTGTACATCCCTAATGATGAAATTTAACATACTTGTTAAAATTTTATTGATAGTCCAAACTTTATTTTCATGCAACATTAGTTGCGACAAAACCGTTTTATGAGAAATTGACTCATTAGTGTAACTTAACTAACAAATTAAAATTTTTTTACACAGTAACACTTTTTGGTAATCCTGCAGTTAAGCGGCCTAATATAATTTTATTTTTTTGCTTGTTGCGCTCTCGTCAGAGGATGCTTTTTAAACATTAGAATTATTAAGTGAAATAATAATAATAAAAAAAGATGCTGCCCCATGCCAAACCCTTAGTCGATGTAGCAGCACTTCCTTGTAGCAACAGGCTATAAGATAGTCGATGTATGTACTGAAGCCAATAAATATTCCTTTTGTTTATATTAAAAAGTCACTTGCTCAAAGGAGCAAGTCTTCACACGAAAGCGCAACAAGCGAAAAAATAAAATTATTATAGGCCGCTTAACTGCAGGATTACCCAATTCTGTAATAAAAAAAAAAAAAAATCAAAATTATTTTGCTTTTTCAAAAAAGATAGTTCATAAAAACTAAAAATACAAAATAAGTTGCTCAATTCATGCCGTTCCAACATGCCCGCTGTAGTTGCTAGAAAAAACAACAAAAAAAAACAAACAACAAAAAAAAAAAACTGTCTAAAAATTATTAAAAATAAAGGTAAAATTAGGAAAAAGTAGAATTTAGAAGAATTGCACTTAACGCAAGTACGGAAAATTTTTCTATGAATGTTTAAAAGCAAACTGAAGTTTTCAAAAAGTTTTATTCAGCGAGTTTGTTTTATTTCACAAATATTTATCGCATTAGCTCATAAAAATAGGTATGAGCAATACTATTAATATGTTTATAAATTAGTTTTTCTGCATTTAACTTCTATTATAAAAAACTTCTTTTATTATATTTACGCATATTTGTTAGAACTTTGAATAATTGAAATTTAAAAATTAATATGATCGAATATATATATTTCGAATAAAATAGTTAGTTGAACATTTTTTGTTACGTTGAATATGTTGAAATAGCTTTTTTTCTGACGTTTCGTACCTATGACAATATTTTTGGACCGCGAGGTAACTTACAACAAAAATGAACTTTATAATTTTCTGAAAATACATTGTTTCTAAGTAATTTATTTTTATATACAACTTAATTTATAAAAAAGAAATTAATATAATAGTTTATAATGGTCATTTTGGTAATCTTAAATTCTTTTATATTTTTTCATTTAATAAAAGTTTTCATAAAAACTGTAAATTGCTGTTGTTAAATTTAACAAATTCACTTTTTTTTATAGCACATAAAATTTTGTACAGGAAGAAAAAACAAATGGCTTCAGTTGCTTTCTTGATTAAGCTACTTTTCAATGTATTTTTTAAAAGATTAGCTTTTTTTAAAATATTAGAATAATGAATTACGAAAATATAAATTTTGTAATATTTTGGGCAACTTTTATGATCATAAAAATCAATGGAGAAAAACCACATATAATATTGATTGTTGCTGATGATCTAGTATGTTGTTTTTTTTACTTTTTTAGTTAAACACTTTTAAATTCGAAAAATAATGTTATCTAATACATTCTTTATACTTAAAATAGACTTAGAACATTGTTATTTTTTTTTGTCTGTATTTTAATTAGTTATCTTTTTAACAGTTACTAAATTTTTAGTATAAGACATTTAAAGTTATTAAAATACATGTGAAACATGATTTTGTTTATATGCATGCTCATATACACACCGAATTTGTTATATGGAGATTTTGTTATACTTACTGTAAAAATTAACAAAAAGTCAAACATCATTTGTGACTTCATATTTATTTTCAAATTATTTGTTTTATTTAAACAGATTAAACACATTAAAAACCTTGCAATGCAAGATTACTACTTATTTTTACAGCAAAGTTTATTTTAAATATACCTCTGCAAAATTCTCTAAGGTTGGTTTTATTGGTGTTGTGGTTAATGACAATAAACAGCCACTGTCTTATCTGCAATAAAACTCTCGGAAATGACAGTCTGCAACTAAACAAATCAAAAGTTCTTCTTTAACATCTTTATTCAACATATGCTGCAAAAGTTAAAAATTTTTTAAGAAATTAAAATTTCTTTAAAATAAGAAAACTTGATTAATCTGGCTATTTTCCTTTTTGTATAGCCTTACATTCTACAACAATAGGTAAAGCATTTTCAAAACTTTGAATGCCTATTTTGAATATTAAAAACTGAGTTTTGTAAAAACAGATGGTGCAAAATAAATGATGGGTAAAAGTATAGGGTTAATATAAAAATTTTGGACTGCATACCTGTAGATTACTGTCTTCACAACAATCTACAGGTATGCAGTCAAATATTTTAGAAATTATAAGGGATTGTGAAAATTTTACAAAGAAATTTCAGGTTTGACTATAAAATATACTCAAAGGGAAAAGTTGGGCAGTTCTGTAATTTGCTGAAGAATCAATGGCATTGATATCTAATGATAGTTTTTAAAAATTAATGAAGAGCTAATAAATTTCTAATCCTGAATTAACCAGATATTAGTAGAACTAATATAGCTTTATTCAATTCTGAGTAAAGCTATATTAGTTCTCATAGCATTTCCAACTTTCAAATTTCCAAATGGGAGTGTGAAACTGGCATTAGCCAAATTGTATCATTAAAACCAAACACAGAAATAGATTACATATATAGCCAAATGCTCACATTGGACTATCTGCATATCACTATAAATGAGTCAGATATTAAAAATCTCGTGTGCAAGAACTAAGTTTGGATATTGCATTAGGTATTTCAAATATTTAAATAATTTTAAGATATTATTTTTTTTCCTAATATTTTATAATTTTAAAATATTTTTCTTTTTTAACAAATTTTTTTTTTTAATTTAATTTTTTTAGCCTACAGATATAATTATTTTGTTGATATTTTTGTAGGGGTGGAATGACATTGGTTTCCATGGTTCTAAAGAAATATCTACGCCTAATATAGATAGACTAGCTACTAATGGTGTTGTGCTTGATAATTATTATGTTTTACCAATTTGCACACCCAGTCGAAGTGCAATTATGACTGGGAGATATCCTATTCATACAGGTAATTAGGCTTTGTGACAATAAAAAGGTTTATCATCAGCCCTTAGAATTAGTGTTGACATTTGGGAATGTTGACCTAACTGCTGACCTGGCAGTGTTTGAGGTCAGCAATTTTTTTCCTAATTCAAAATTTTAAAAGTTAGTTTTATTTGCTAATTAATAAGTTGAAAAAATGAGAAATCAAACACTTTAAATTATTAAAAAAAAGTTTAAGCAATAAAATAGTTAAAACAGCAAACATTTTATTTTTGAATAAAATCGATAAAATAAAAATTAAAAAACTTATGTTTAAATTAAACTGTAAATAAAAATAATTTAAATAAAAATGGTATAACGAGTGTTTTATTTAAATTCTAACAAAGTTATTAAAATATATTTTTATAGAGATTTTTAGGAACAGGCAGAATAATTATGTTGACCAGCCTCAAACCCCTTATTTATCTATTAGGGTGGCCTAGATGGAATTTTGTGTTACATTGTTTCATGTCTAGGATAATAAGTAATGGATCTTCTTGACTCTACTCATAGATGTTTGCTTGTTCCTCTTTGATAGTCGCTATGCAGCTTTTCCTTTTAAAATGAGGGTACAGCTCTAAAACTCAGTTAAATGGTTCTGAGACTAGCTGGTATTAAGGTTTCCTGAGCTCTGTGGTAGCCTTCAGAAAGGCTGATTCCATCAACAGCTGAAAATATCAGAATATTAACAGTGCCATGTTGCACATCGGTAGTGTCCCTGTTAATTCTTTTTTGTGCATTGTTGCAACCAGATAAGGAGCCCTACGTTACGACTTTAGGTTAATTAAAGAGACTGAGACAATCTGCATAGGTCATTGTTTAGGATGCCATGCTATATTCATGAATGAGTCAAGTTCTCTTAAAATTAAATCATGCCTGAAGTGAACCAAAATATTAAACATGAAAAACCATCCCAACCCAACCTATAACTGTTTTAATATATCTCTTACAAATATTCGTGGTCTTCAAAATAACCTTCTACCAGTTGAATCTTACCTCTTTCGAAATTCACCAGATTTGCTTGCTCTTTGTGAGACCAATTTAAATTCGGCTGTTCCTTCAGATCTTAATATTGATGAGTATTATCCTTTAATTTGCAGACTCTAATTGTCACATACTTGGCTTGGGCATATACTTAGCAATTGATTGTATATATGGAAACCATATATACAATCAATTGCTAAATTAGCATCTGCTAAGGTAGCTTCTCCTAATTCTGCTCACCATTTTCTCATTCATGATTCTGTTTTCTGTCTCTACAAATCTCTTATTCACCTCTGTATGGAATACTGTTGTCATAATTGGACTGGTTCTTCTAATGATGTTCTTTTTACTTCGAGATAAGGTCAAAAAATGCATTGTAAAATTAGTTGGACCTGCTCTATCTTTCAAGCTTGAGCCTCTCTCCCATTGTCATTAAGTTGCATCTCCTACTCTTTTCTAGAAATACTACCATGGTTGCTGCTCAAAGCACTTCAACCCTTCAGAGCACTCTCCCATCTTCATATCATACTATTTACAAATTTTCAATTCTTCTGTCAACCATTTCCTTTCTCTCTTACTCTATTCTCTTTTTTCTCGTAATTCCCAACGCAGTGGTTGCTTTGAACCTTGTTGGGAGTAAATCAGAATTAAGTTCTAAATAAAATAATACAAAAAAAAGCAACAACAGAAAGAGTAGAGTTTTATTCAAATTCTTAATAAAAATTAAAATTAAGACTGGAAAACTAATGTTTTTATTTAAATTTCTAAGAAAATAGTAATATATTGCGTTTGCTTTTAAAATTTTTAAGCAGATGTCGACATTTAAAAGAAAAGTCGACAAACTCTGCGTTTGCTTTTTTTCAACTTTAGGCTAAATATTCGCGTATTCGTCAATTTGTCGAACCCTGTTTCTAAATTTTGTGTCGACCTGATGCTAACCTAAAACAGTATTAGGTCGGCAAATTTTTGCCAATTTTGTTTTTCCTAATTCTGAGGGCTGAGTAAGGTAATTATAATTACTTTTAATAAAGCAATTAAGTCCACAAACCAAATCAAATCAATAGATTATTATTTTTTCCTGTATATATATATTTTTGGCAGCAATTTTATTTTACACATGTTTCTGAGCCTTAAATTTCTTAAAATGAGTTGAAGTTTTAGTTTCCATAGTTATTTAGACTGAGAAATTTTTTATGTGTATTCTCTAAAGAAGATTTATTTTGGTATGCTCTGGCATTATATTACAAGCCATATTAAATAATTTCATAAATTAGTCAAATTGTCATTTAAAGAATCAATATAATCATTTTTATTTGTGAGTAGGTTTTTAAAAATTTTAATTAGTCTTTGGATAATAGTGGTAGACCACTTTCTTTATATTTACCTATTCATTAATAAATATATTGGATATATAATTATATATATATCCAAATGTTGATTTTACAGTTTCGGCTTTTTATGGTTGTCTTTGACTGATTTAAATAAAATAAAATACTTCCATTCAGTATTGGTTCAGTTTTCAGTTGCTTTAATCATAGCATAAGTTAAGTGAATTAAAAAAAAATAATTTTAAATCATAATTACAAAAATAAATAAAATTAAAAGTTAAAATTAAAAAAGAAATAAAAAGTATATAAAAAAGATGGAAAACATAAGAAAAAGAAATAAAATATAAAAAAAGGTTTTAAAAATCAATTGTTTTAATTAAATTGTAATATTTCTAATGTCTTTAAATTTAATATTCTGGTCTTTAAATTGATTCTATTTATTCTCTATTTATCCTGTAATCTGTAAAACATGTTAATACCAGGAAGATCATCTGTTTGTAAAAAATTGCTTTAACTCTTTTTTTACTTTTTTTTAGAAACTAACTTAAAATTCAGGTTTTTATAATAATATTTAAATGGATCCCATACCCTAGTGGAAATATTTCTTCCAAAAATAAAAAGTACAACAAAAACAGATTACATTTTCGAAACCACCATACCTTGCTCTGTTATGACCTAGATTATGAAAATATTCTGTTGATCTAAAAAAATAAAAGGGGGTTAAACAAGCTGGTCCAGAATTTTTAGTGTTTAAGATAGATAACTTCCAGAAATGGTGCAGAAAATGTCTTTAACTAGGTTAAAATTAATTGACAGATTTGAAATTTCATATAAAAATCTTTTCTTGTTAAAAAGTCATTGTTTTTAGTTTTTGATTCCCCAATTTACTGCGAAAAATAACTTTAAAAGATCACAACTTTTAAAATTATTTGGAATGATATTTAAAATTTGTAGATAAATTTTGATTCTTATAAACACGAATAGAAAAAAAAATTCATAAATGTTTTAAGGGCAATGCGTTAGGGGCGTGTTCTTAGAGTTTTAATATGATTGGGTCCGATCACTGGTGTACTTTAGGTGATACTCTTAATCCAAGTTTAAAGTAGGCTTCTTAATAATCTTTTATTTTTATTTCGTAGTTGGGTTCTAAAGTCCTTGCTAAAAAACTAACTTTAACTTCTCTAAAGCATTTAAATGCCTGTAGTATGAAAGAAAGATGTTCATCATTATCTAGTGAAAAAGACTCGATCAAATCGTTCAAAATATCTATATTATCAAGAAGTTTTGAACACTGTCCTCCCTTAAATTGCTCATCATGAAGCCTTGGTCTTTTAAAGCCCAGTTTTTCATTCCACTCCTCTGCTTTAAAACAAAATTCTTTAGATTTTGTGTATGAATCAAGATAATTAAAAAGTTTGTTGGTATTTCCACTAAGTAGGTGTAGCTCCATCGGAGCAAGAAGTTTTATAATCTTTGTTTTATCTACACAGTTATGATAGGGTACAGTAGATGACTTTGATTTTTTAATTTTATTTCTACAAGCATTTTTGTAATTATTAGCTGATGATCTAATCATTCTAAGCGTTCTATGTTCACTTTGAAATACAAAACTTTGAAAATCATCTTTGCTAGCTATACACCAACGGCAAGGATGAATTGAGGCTGCAGTTTCTATTCCAAAAAAAAAATTAGCCAACTTCATATCGAAAGCACAAAAATTAGCCAACTTCATATCGAAAGCACAAAAATATTTAATACTGTTTAAATTAATAAAACCAATTATTATTTTCATATTTGTGTAAGATTCTTGCAAATTTTCTACAAGTGCAATAATAATGAGTTTGTTAACCATCTTTGTATTTTTCTTTACATATACCTTCGTCATAACTAAATTTTTTTACCTTTTCTTTAGATACCTCACAACAATCTAAGATATTTAAACAAATTTTCAAAAATCCAACTCCTTCATTAATGCAAATTTTTAAAATGTACTCACTTAAAGTATTTCTTTTTTTGACAACATTTTCCACCAGTCCTAGAATATCTTTGCAATAAGCCATCACTTTTTCACCCTCTTCAAATTTAACAGATCTTACATCAAAGTATTCATTTAAAATGGCATCATTCAATCAGTTTGTTTCTTGCTTTTTTTCAAATAATTTGCGACCTTTCCAACTTCTAAAAATACTTAAAACTTTAGCCCCTTGCGTGTTACTGAGACCACATGAATTTTTTAATTTGTTCACTTCACTTGTATGAATTGGTGAATCAGTAAACAAAGCTTTAGAAGAAGTTTTTGGTCTTTGTATACTAATTGAAGTTCTGCATGTTGCAACCTTAATTAAATTGCCTTGTTTTTCAAACTTTTGTTTAAGTGTTTTGGAACATAGCAATTTGGCACCTCTATTGTCTAAATAAAAATCTACAATATAAAATTTTTTATTACTTTAGAATTATTATTATAATTTAGTTTTAATAGGAACTTAATAATATAATAATATTTTTTTACCTTCATCTAGATGCTTTATTAGGTTTTCCCTTCTCTTTGTAATACAACAGGTATGGGCTAATCCTGGTCCAATAACATTTAAACATCTTTTACAAACTTTAACTGGTCCAGGAGAGGGTAAAACGTTCATGTTGAGTTTTGGTCTTCCTCTTTTTTCTATATTTGATCCGCATATTAAATTACTCCTAGCAGTAAGGCAAATATCACATTGACAAAACTGTTGGTTTCTAGTAAGAATAGTTTCTTTGATCTTAGAAAAATCAAATGGTTTACATAAAACTGTGTTGGTGTTACCTTTTTCCATTTTTACTAAATTAGTTCGACATCTTCCACTAATTCCATTTGGAAAACGGTTATCATTTAAAATAATAATGTCAATGAAATATTTTTTAATTTTCAATAAAACTACACTTCCTTCTTGTATTTTATTTAAATTTTTTCCTTTTTCAAAGCAAATTAAAAAAACTTTACTCCTACTTTGACTGTGACTTAGCCTTGAATACAGCATTTCAAAGGTGGAATAATTATTAATATTTAAACACAACACAAAACAAAAGTGAAATAGTTATTAATATTTAAAGCAAAACTAACGATATTACAAACGCAACACGTAACAAAACACAAATTAAAATAATGCATAAAATTCAAAACTCGTTAAAACTAAAAGTGGTTATTAATTAACCAATTTCAAATTTTTTTAGCAATTAAGAATGATTTTGAGGGTTATTTAAATTGACATAATACAAATTAAAACAGTAGTTTGTAAAAGTGAAACATGTAACATTTTATAAACTCGCTTTGGTAAAACATACAAAAGAATATTTAAAAGATTCGTTCAAGTAATTATCCACAAAGGATCAAACAAGTCTCTGAATTTTTCATCATAGTTTTACACAGCTCTGGGAAAATGGTTTACTAGGTTTTCAAAAATTATTCGAAAAGATTGCATAAAGCAATTGTTTCTAAAAGTCTTACTGATTAACTATATATATAATTTATTGTGAAAAGTTAGTTAGTAAAACATGAAACAGTTATTATCAACTTGTTATGTTGAACATCACTAAAAACCACAACAAAAAAACTAAAATTTTCTTTTTACTTGTGTCCCAGTGATTGGACCCAATTATCTTAAAACTCTAAGAACACGCCCCTAACGCAACGCCCTTAAAACATTTATGAATTTTTTTTTCTATTCGTGTTTATAAGAATCAAAATTTATCTACAAATTTTAAATATCATTCCAAAATAATTTTAAAAGTTGTGATCTTTTAAAGTTATTTTTCGCAGTTGGGGAATCAAAAACTAAAAACAATGACTTTTTAACAAGAAGAGATTTTTATATGAAATTTCAAATCTGTCAATTAATTTTAACCTAGTTAAAGACATTATGAAAAAAAATAATTTTTTTTCTATTGAAACCATACATGAGAACCAAATTTTATTTTTAGCATTGTTTCCAGTCTCTGATTGTTGCAATTTTTTCTAAAACATTCTTATTTTGCATTAGTATGATTATTACAAAATTTTATGAAAGCACCATTTCTGGAAGTTATCTATCTTAAACACTAAAAATTTTGGACCAGCTTGTTTAACCCCCTTTTATTTTTTTAGATATTGACAGAATATTTTCATAATCTAGGTCATAACAGAGCAAGGTATGGTGGTTTCAAAAATGTAATCCGTTTCTGTTGTACTTTTTATTTTTGGAAGAAATATCTCCATTAGGGTGTGATCCCCAAATGTCAAGACAAGTTTTGTGCATATAAAGAAACTGTTTAAAAAAAATGCTTAGGCTAAATTTTTTTGATTAAAACTTAATAATATACTACATATCAACAAAACTAAAATTGTTGTTTTAGTCAAAGCTCGCCTTCTCCATTTTTTCTTGGTTCTCAGAGTCTTTATAATATATGCAGATTGCATATTTTATTTCACGCATGTTTAATTCATAGCAGTTTCAGTATATAACATCATTGTGAGTTTTTTTTTTAAGATATCAAAGTATTTTTTCTTTTTGCCACAACAACAAATCATTTTTATTTGTATAATTTTTTTATTAAATCCCATAAAATTTTTGTGATACAATTAAAAATAAAATAATATATTTGGTTTTGAGATTTCAGTAGCAGAACTTCTTATTAACAGTTAGTAAGTATAAATCTTTATCTAGATTTTTTATATTAAAAAGTTAGTGTACTTTCACATCTTAACGAAATATATATTATTTGTCCGTTTAATATAAGTTATATCAAATTCATTTTGTAAAGTTTATATTATTTATTTTATCTGCTTGAAGTTTTCAGTGACTAAATTTTGTTTTACATACTTTTTAATTATTATTTGCGCCTATCCCTATTTAAGTCAGTTAGATATGTACACTCGACTGCAACTACCTAAATTAGACACTTTTTTTGTAAATGTAAAATGAAAACAAAACAAATACCACAAGTTAGAGCTAATCATCGTTTAAAAAATACTTCAATGATGCTTGATGTAACTAAGATTAGTTACAGAAGAATTTTATTACAGTAGAACGGGCTTTATAGTAGGTAGGGGCACAAATATAAAGGGGGCAGATCAAGGAGAGGACAACCAACCATATCTTTCTTTTTATTAAGAAATGACTTATAATTAGTTGCACCCTTCACATAAGCCAGTTGGCAGATGAGGGGCACTGGTTTCTAGTAACACATTTAACTGTTGATAATTGAAAATTAGGGTTGTTTAAAAATTTTGGTGTGGGTTTGACAAGTTTATAATGTTTGCATTTTCAGATAGTTGGGTCTAATGGTCTTATATGCTGTTAATCATAGATCAAAACAAAGTGTTAGAAAAATTTACAAGCATCTCAAAATGGCTGAAATTGGACTTTTAAGGCGAGTGGACATTTTACTTTTATATATATTTGGGTTCTAAACTGCAACAAGCTGCCTATATTTTGCCCATTTTATTGCAGACAGTAGTAGCTAATCAGAAAACTTATCTGTAAAGACTTGTGGGTGAATAGAATAATGCTATAATTAGTTTCATTTTGGCATATTTTAGCAATTTTAGGATTTTTTCCAAAGTTGGGGAGGTCATAATTTTTTTCTAATTTGACACAAGTTAATAAAAACCACTTTTTGAAAGAGAGGACTATCCAGAAAAATAGTTCTTAAAAAATGAGACACTTGTTAAAAGTTAGAAAAAAGTTATACAGCTCTAAAGTAGTCTGTTTTGACCATTTGTAAAACTACATACTTTAAACATTTTGTTTAAAGTATGTAGTTTGTCATTTGGCAATTGTTCAAACACTTTCACTAATGAAGATATTATAGTAATACTTCTATAATTATTGATTTTATGTGTTTCACCTTTTTGTTTATAAAATGGCATATTACTACCTGTTATAAATTCATATGAAAAAATCCTTATTTCTAGACGTTTGTTTAATTTAACTATCAATGAATCAGTGATTAGTTGTTTTTTTTTAAATAATTTTTAGTTGGAGTATCTGAATAACCACAGCAACTTTTTTCTTTTAAGTAATTGTATTGTAAGTATTAATTGCGTCAATAAATTCATATTAATTAGTTGGATGAAAAAAGAAATTTAGTATATTTTTAATCTTATTAAAAGTTTATTAATATAATGGTTAACAAAATATTAAGAATAAATTAATCCTCAATTAGAATTAGATTTGAATATACTGTAGAATTTGTTTAAAATACGACTTGTCAATGTTTGAATAGGCCTTCTTGTTATTGAAAAGTATATGATCAAAGAAAGAAGTATTCTGGTATCTCAGGGAAAAAAGGCCTTCTTGTTGTTGTAAAGTATATAATCAGGGAAAAAAGAATCTTCAAAGCTCAATTTAATTTTAACAAATTTTGAGTTATATAATTTTTTTGAGTTACTATAATCTTTAGGTTCTTTGTTTTTCAGATTTTCATTCAGTTTTTTTTTTCTTTCTATTTTTCTTTTTTTTTTTTAAATTTATTTCTCCATGCAGTGACCTTGTTTGTCAAGTTTGTGTTTTGGAGTTATTGAGTTGAGAGAGGTTTATAACCACAATTATAGTAGCCTCCTTGACTGTAATAGCCTTCTCGGCATTGGGGAGGCAAATTAAAATAAAAAAGAGTTAGTCAATTTATCATTTCTTTGTTAAATAAAATTTCTTCTTGTTTTTTTAAACATTTCAAAGGTTGATAAATCTTTAGTTTTGGTGAAAAATGATAATAATTATCATTATCAGTTTTTTCAATCTTGATCGAAGCAATCATTGCTTTCTTTATTTTCTATGTGTATTTTTACCACTTGTTTTGGCAATACAACATTTAAAATATATATAATGATAAACTCAAAGTTATCACTTAAGTTGGTGGAGTTGTCATTTATGATTTTGATTGTTTTTAAATAATTTGAGTTTGTTTGAGTATTAATAGTTCTGAGTTATAAAAAAAAATAATTATAAAATTGATTTGTAAAAAAGATTTATAAAAAAGATAATTGAATTATTTATTTGATTCGTAACTCATAGCTATTGTTTTTTGATATTTTTTCAGTTAGATACAAATTCTACTATTTAAACACATTAAATTTAAAACAAAGATGATGATGGTGATGATGATGATGATGATGATGATGATGATGGTGGTGGTGATGATGATGATGATGATCATGATGATGATGATGATGATGATCATGATCATCTCATCATTTTAAATCAATCAAGTATGATTCAAAATTGATTTTACTTTGTTAGGAATGCAGCAAGATACAATTTATGGACCTAATCCTTATGGAGTTAGCTTAAATGAAACATTTTTACCTCAATATCTAAAACAGCAAGGCTACAAAACATATGGTGTGGGAAAGGTAATAAAAAGTTGTTATAATTGTTCTTTGCCAATTTACCACCATTAGGTAATAATTTCTATATTGCCTAAATGGTAGTATGTGTTCCATTAGTGTTCAGTTGATTGGTCCTGTTTTTTTTTGTTTTTTTTGATAATTACACCATATTAATATGTGCGGTATACCCTATTTTTTTTAGTGGCATCTGGGCTTTTTTGCAAAAGAATACACTCCTACTTATCGAGGTTTTGACTCATATTATGGTTCTTACCTAGGGAAAGGAGACTATTGGAATCACTCAAATACAGAGACTTTCACTGGTTTAGATCTTCATGATAATGAAAAAGTAATCATTGTAAAAAGTTTTTTACAACTTTTTTTTAAGGCTTTAAAAAAATATTACTATTTGTTACATTTTGTATATATGTGCAGGGGGTGATGCAGAATTTTTTGATGTTTCAGATATAAGACTTTTGAAGATTATGAAAATTCCCAACTTAAACATGTTCATGCTTTTGTAAAGTATATTCAAATGAAGCCCTTGGCAGCAGACCATTTCAGTATGATGCCTTATCTAAATTCTCCTTATCACTGCCTATCTAAATATGCATTTATATTATATATATATATATATATATATATATATATATATATATATATATACATATATATATATACATATATATATATATATATATATATATATATATATATATATATATATATATATATATATATATATATATATATATATATATATATATATACAGGGTGACCAGAAAGTTCTGGCACATAGTAAAATTGCCATAAAAACGACTTAATTTAAAAAAGGCGAATAAGATTAAAAATAAACTTTATTCTAAACACTAACAATTACATTACAACATTAAATTTCGAAATAACTGCCTTTTGCTTTGATACAGGCCCTAAGTCTCTTTGGTAAATCATTGACTGTGGCGCGCAGGTATTCTGGAGAAAGATTATTCCATTCCTTCTGAAGTGCTCAGCGCAAAGAGTCCAAATTCCTATGAGGGATAGAACATGCCTTGGTCTTCAAAACTGACCACACAGAATTATCCAACGGGTTGAGATCTGGCGAGTAGGGAGGCCATTCTTAGGCGCTGATAAAATCTGGAAAATTGTTTTTGCACCACCCTTGAATGATTTTTGCCTTGTGGGCAGGAGCTGAATCCTGTTGAAATGTCCAGGGCTTTGTACCAAAGTGTGATTGGGACCATGGAAGTACTTCTTTTATAAGGACATCATTTAAATAGTTTTGACTGTTAATTTTAACTCCAGAATCCACAAAAAACTAACAGAGTTTTGCCATCCGAAGTTATCCCTCCAAAAACCATAACGGATTGCGGATGTCCTAAACAAGAAGTGATTCTACCCTTCATGTTTGCATCACTGATACTTCTGGACAATATCCGATCATTTTGATGGTTTAAGAAAGCTTCAACATTGAATAAACATTCATCAGTGAAAACAATTCCTCAGTGGCGCGCCGAAGAAAAATGTTTGAGCAAAAGCTTGCATCTTTCCATTCTTACTTTCTTCATATTGTCTGTTTTAGAAAATGAGCTTTTTGGATCTTGTATGGGATAAGTTTTAGCTTATTATTTATTTAGCTACTTGATGTTGGTGGTCTTCTACTTCTAGGCTTGTCTTGGGTGCTGCCTGTCTCCTTTAAACATTTCAAATTGTTATAGACAGTTCTTCGAGGAATTTTAAGTCTTTTTGCTATCTCTGCTCCAGTGCATCCACTAAAGAACAAATGCTCTATAGAAAATCGATGGTCTTTTGTGAGTTTCATACTAAAAATAAAATAGATTTAAATAATCCACCATAAAATAGATTTAAATAATCCAACTTTATCCACCATTTTTAATTCTCGATTTAAAGAGTGAAGAATTTACTGCTGCAAAAAGTCAGAAGTTTTGTTGACTCAATAAGGTACAGTAATATTAGGAAACTTTATAACATTAAATGTAAACATTTATTTGTAAAAATAATGTTGTAAACATCATACATTTGTTAATATTGCAATTTTACTGTGAATATTAACAATGTTAATATTACAATATTAACAGTGTTAATATAAAAATATTAACAGTGGTAATATTACAATATTGGTTTCTTTACCTGGATATGTAGATATAAAATTTACCATGTAGTTATTAGGAGTATAAATTAATAGGAATAGGAACATGGCAAAAGCATGATATTTAAAATAATGTAACAGAAATTACTGGTATAAATGTTGGTTTGACATAAACGTTTTAAAGAGATAGGTAAAAAAAAATTAATTTATATTAATTTTCAGGAACATTTTCTATATTTTCTAGGACAATAATTTTCTAGGACAAGTCATTTTATTCTATAATTATAGCAGAAAAAATAATGGTAAAAAGAATAAAATTATAAGTTTAGAAATTCTAGGAAAATTAAACAGTTTAGAAAATTGGTTTTAAAATATCATGAAAAAGTTTCGTATTTCTTTTATAATCAAAATTCTTGTATATTTTATAACTTTTGTTAGTTAACTACATTTTCAGGCAGATATTGTTTTATTTTTTTTTAAATTTATAATGCTTGTTTTTTTTTTATTTTACAGGGAAAAAATAGTGGCTCAGCCATATTAATGAGAATCTTGATTTGTGTATTAATCGAACAAACGTATCGTTTGGCAATGTTTAGCAAGTTCATATATTGTGATATAAGAAAGCTTAGTCATTTCTACAAATATAAAAAGGGCTACAAACTGTTTGTACTTTTGAAATTCTTTTTCTATTCTCAATGAGGGATTGCTGAAGTTTATTTTTTCCAAATAGCTTATGTATTATATTCTGCGGCATAATGAATCAGTTATTGAAAATTTTTTACATTGTTTGGTGGCAGTTGCCAATTAGATCAGCGCTGAAGCAGAGCCAATTTCAACCATGATGATAAGCATCAATCATAAGTTTTAGAGAATTTTTAATCAGCAAAAATATGCAACTGGGTTTTCAAGAAATAATTTAAAATTAGTCAATATTATTATTAGTTTGATACAACAAAGGTACAAACAACTTAAACAACAGAAGATATAAAGAACATTTTTTTTCAATCACAAAAACTGTACCACTGATGGTACTGTTACATTTTGGCTAAACGATTCTTGTCATTGGGATCTGAAAACCAATTTTGGATCCGAAAAATTTCAATTTTAATATACAACATTTCCCTCGGAATCATATATAAAATATTAAAATAACTAACCAATACTAAGTGAAGTTAAGTTGATGTCGGAATTAACCGCTTTGTTGAAAATGCTGTTTTCAGTGATAACGGCACAATTAATGCTCTATCCCAATTATGCATGAAAATAACCTGGTTGAAACATTTTCTGAAGTATCAAAGTTGATAGAGATTGTTTTGGTCATGCCTGTGTCTACAGCTGATGCTGAACGGTGTTTTATTCCTTTAAAATGAGTAAAGACACTTTTGAACTATTAGGGCAGTTTTTAGTCAGTTTTTGCTGGTTTTTACGTAGGTTTAAAAGATGCAATGTCATTAAATACTTTATTTTGAAAGTATGCTAGCCCTTAACTCTCAACTAATCAAAAAGTGCTAGCATCAAACACTAAAGCATCAATTACGCTGATAGCAAGTCGTTGCGATATTGTTCGGTTAATATTTCCTGAACCCACCAAACTGTATTGTCACCGCCCGCCACTGTATATATATATATATATATATATATATATATATATACATATATATATATATATATATATATATATATATATATATATATATACATATATATATATATATATATATATATATATATATATATATATATATATATATATATATACCCCTGTAACATTTTTAAGTTTCGTTATGTAACAAAACCAGGTTACAATACATGCAAAATATCTGTTAATCATGCGTGACAAGACATAACATTTTTATGTAACGAAACGTAATATTACAAAACTGTTACATAACATGTTTATGTAACAAGATGTAATGTACGTACTTTTATGTAACATGGCGTAACAGTTTTACATATCGTTATGTATCAAATCTCTGTTATTTTTACGTAACAAAAGTTAACATTTTTAACCTTAAAAGTAACATTTTTAACCTTAAAAGTAACATTTTTAACCTTAAAAGTAACATTTTTAACCTTACGAGACGTAACATTTTAATGTGTGGTTCCTTATTATTTTATAATTTTTTGTTTTTTATATATATAAATATCTTCCTATATAAGTATATGAAAATGTATATATGCATATGTAAGTATAAATATATATTTGAAGTAGAGTGTAAAAAGTAAATAGATATAACAATAGCAACAAATAAAATAAAAAAAAACTAATCATTATAAATAACAAGTTATAAACACAATAGTAGGTTTAACCAATTTTAACATTATTGAAACTTTTAGATACACTGATCATAACACTTTATATATATTTTTGCTTGTGGGTTAATTAAAACTTTAAAAGCGCCAAAAGAATATTTTATGACTAAGTTACCAATTGAAACTGAACATTTAACTTTTTTTATACAAAAAAAAAATTGAAAGCGCTTTCATTTTTTTTTGAAACTCGCGAAAATTTTATTAACTTACCTAAACTTTACTATTTAAAGAATTAAATAGTAAATTTATTATTTAATTTTTTAAATAGAAAGTTCAGGTAAGTTAACATTTTTTTCCAGGTAATTTAAAAAATCTAATTTGCATATGTTCATACTTATGTAACTTAATGATTTTATAACAAAAAATTGCGCAGATTAAAACCGAGGAACGTAAAGATCATCGCAAAAGTATGCATCACCCAGCTAAATGCTTATTTTTTAAGTAGGCATTATCTCCCAAACCACTTTCAGAAAAAATCTGATCAACGAACTATAAACAATGTTAATTAAATCTTAAAATCATTAAGTATAATATATTTAATAATTTTCAGATTTTAGATATTATATTTTTCTTAATACAAGAAGGGAGAGGGGGAGGCATTTAACAACTTTTGAAAAATTGTCCTACCCACCCTAAGCTTATTAAAACCCCTTCCCTTCTTCTCCCCCCCCCCTACTCCCCTACATTTATTAATTTTTACTTGTTATGAACAGAAAAATTAAATCTCAAGACTAAAAAAGAAAGTTCTGTTAAAATTGGCCTTAAAAGTAAGAAAATTGTTATTTTAGCCACTGAAAAATCAAAATTTCAGTGTAAACATTTTTTTCTCATTAGTAATTTTCTCACCAAAAGTGTAAAACTTATATCAGCATAATAAATCCTATTGAAATTATGAAAAAACAGCTGTTAGAAAATGCGCATTTTACCACAAGCCACGCTAGAATAAAATAGTTTTAAAAAAATTCTGTATTTAAGACATATTTTCATTGTGCCATTTTTTTACGTTACATTACGTCTCAATTGGTTACACTTTTAAAATTTTAAAAAACACCAGTTGAGACATAACAGTGCAAATTGATGTCTCAAATTTGAGACAATTAAAATATACCACAGATGTAGATTTTATTTTACATTATATTACATTTTATGGAAACTTTATAAAGTGTAACCAGTTGAGATGTAATGTAATGTAAAAAAAAATCTTAGTTTGAGAAAATTAAAAAAAAAATCTTAATTGAGATGTATGTCTTTCATTTTAATTGCGCCTTTTTTTACGTTACGTTATGCCTCATTTAGTTACACTTAAAAGTTAAAAAAAAAGCCAATTAAAACGTAATGTTGCGAATTGAAACTTTATTTTTTTTTCATGACAAAATAACCAGTTGAGATGAATAATTACCATATTTACTTTATTTTTTACATTAAAAAATAAAGTAAATATGGTAATTAGCAATATGGCAATGATAAACAAACATTTACTGCGTTATCAAGTTTATTTAATATTTAATTAAAATAAGAGAATGTAACCTTGTTACCAATTGTAACTGATTAAGACGTAACGAAACTAGTAAAATGTTATAGGGGATATATATATATATATATATATATATATATATATATATATATATATATATATGTAAAATAAAAAATGTATGTCAAGCAAAATAACAACTTCAAAAAAAGTTTTTACTGAGACCAAATTTACTGAGACAACTTACTTACTGAGACAATTTACTGCTAAATTTTGTATTATCTAACAATAAAAATATAGGAAATGTAATAATAGTCGTTGCAAAATTTGTCTATTTTACCTGCAAGAGATAAAAAATTTTGTAACATCTAATGGTACTATCTGGAACATTAAAAGTCACGTTACTTGTAACTGCAAGAATGTCATCTATTATTTAAAATGTTTATTGTGTAATGGTCAATCAACATATACTGGAAAAACAAATAATTTGAGAAATTGCACAAATGGCCATATATCAAGTTGCAAAACCAGCCATTCAACTGACAGATTTGACAACCATGTGTATGGCTACCAACATATAAATAATAAAATAATAGAACCGTTTTTCCAGCTTTTTGTTTTTCTAGAACTTAAAAGTGATAAAAGTTTATTGTCGTATGAAAGTCATTTGCATGAACAAAAACATGATACTTTTAATTAACACTTCCTGTTTTAAAAAGCATTAGACAATGATAACTAATAGTAACAATACCTTAATTGATTAAAGATTATGCTTTTGTAACACAAATAATTTTTTTTTTTGCATAACAGCACTTAAACTAGCACTTCTGCTTGAAACAAACATTGAAAGGCCTCTAGTGCTAATTATATTTTGTAATATTTTGTTACAAATCTTTTTAGAAATAAAAACTTTTTTTAAAGTTTGTTTTTTACTTAACATACATTTTTCATTAAATAAATAATACTTTTTTCCAAGTCGAAATAAAACTCCCCCACTATTGCAGATTATATATTATAAAAACAAATGACTAAATTAAATTATCCCCATTTCAAAGAAATTTATTTAATAATTACTTTCTGTAACTTCCCGTTAACCAAAAAAATATAGTAATTAAAAAATTATTTTATTTTTATTTTTAGTTATAATAACTTATAACTTCCTGTAAAATATTTTTTTCTATAAATTGAATTTTTTTTGAGATTTAGTAACTCGTGCTGATGATCCAGCAATGGTGAAACTTAAAGTTGAAGAAAAAAGTTAGATAAGTGTTTTTTACTAATTTATTATTGCTCTGCTTTTTAAGAACATTGAGCACTCTATTTGTAAAATACACTAACATAATTTACATATATATATATATATATATATATATATATATATATATATATATATATATATATATATATATATATATATATATATATATATATACATATATATATATATATATATATATATATATATATATATATATATATATATATATATATATATATATATATATATATATATATTGTATATATATATATATATATATATATTGTATATATATATATCTGATATCTTTATATCATAGTCGAAAAAGATTTTTATGGTAAAAAAAAGTCTCTTTCAACAATATTTAAGCGATTTCAACACTTAAAGTCCTTGAAATTTTTACTGTTTGTGTAAATAGAATCAAAGTGTAGATTCTACACATGTTTTATTCAGGCTTGGTCAAGAACCATCAAGTGCGATCGCACCCAATAATTGACCACGCAAATAATACTTAGTTTCAAAAAACTGGCCAGATTTTTTAGTCATTTTGAGAACACTCAAGTTTATATATGTTTCCATGCTTGTCCGCAAAACAATTATAAAGTTATAAAGTTAATTCACCAGCAGAATTGCTATGCGCCAATCAATGACATTTTGCTCATACAACGACTGAATGAATATGATGATGTGGACTGAAGATGATGAAGCGTCATTCCTGGTATCTAGGCCAGGAGATAGCAATACTTGCTCTCTTTTTGGAACGTCTGTCTTTACTCGAGGAAGCACACTATGTTTTGAAAATGAAAACAGTTCGTGGCAAGCGTTTACTCACATCATTACCAAGGAGCTTATCAAAACTATCAATGTCTTGCAGCTTTTTTCAAACTGCTAGTATTGACGGAAGTTTCCTTGAAATGGATGTAGAAACCTGAATTTTGCATCATTCAAGGTTGTAAAATCATTTGTAAAGAAGTTAGTGCGTGTCAATGATTGCGCAGAGCGAGGAGTAGCTCTTATCCAGACATTCAATGAATCGGTTACCAAGAATGAGGAATAAAAACTGTATTTGCTGCAAGTGGTTGAAAAACATAGAAATGACTTTAAACACTGCAGGGATGACAATCTTGTAGATATGTAGACATTTATATTATTCAAAAAGCAACTAACATTGTAAATATGTGGAAAAAGTTTTGTAACTGAGTATTAGTTATTACAAATTTTTTATGATTTTGTCTAAGTTACTGTTTTAAACCCTACCGCCTGATGCAGTAAAACATTTTATGTGTTGAATCTACACATTGAGATCTTTTTAATGATACTAAACAGACCAAGATAAGTTGAATAGCAACTTGATAAACCTTTCATGAAAATCAATGGATTGCACTCTATTTACACTAATAGTTAATAATTTCAAGGACCTTGCTGGACCTCTAAGTATTATCCAAACTTTATAAAATTTTGCAGATGATATAGTGTGACCATAACAAAAGTATTAGGAGGGTGAAACCTAACATTTTCCAAAAAAAATATTTTTGGAACATCCTAATATATATAATATATTTTGGAACATTATATATATATATATAATATATTTTTGGAACATCCTAATATATATATATATATATAAATATGTATATATATATATATATATATATATATATATATATATATATATATATATATATATATATATATATATATATATATATATATACATATATATGTATATATTTTTCTAATTAGGATTGGCGTTCGACAATGATTAAAATAAAAACAGTAAAACAAATGTTTTAATTTAATTCAGAATGAATGTTTTATTTCAAAACAACATAATGTTATTGATACAACATTAAAATCACATTTAGATTGGTATCTAAATTAGTATGTCATTCAATCTGACAACTAATTTAGGGAGCTGTGAAAGCTTCAGTCATAACTCAACTGATTTATGGAGAGTAAGCAAAGGAGTTACTGTTACATCAACTGAGAGATTGAGATAGGATAGCAAAAATTATGAATTCCTGTTTAAGTAAGCAATCTGACATAAACTGACAAATAGGTAGAACATAAAAGGGATTCTTCTTTATTTTTTTCTAAAACGCTGTATGGAATAAAGTAACCGAAAAAAGTGACCATTTGCTGATTTATATACACTATAGTATATATATATATATATATATATATATATATATATATATATATATATATATATATATACATACATATATATATATATATATATATATATATATATATATATATATATATATATATAAACTTATATATATATATATATAAATATATATATATATATATATGTATATATATATATATATGTATATATATATATATGTATATATATATATATATATATATATATATATATATTTTATATATATATATATATATATATATATATATATATATATATATATATATAATTTTGAATTTACTGCAGGGTGTATTTTCACAAGATGGAGTATATAATACTGAAATGTATACCTCAAAAGCCATTAGTTACATAAGCAATCATAATTGTTCAGAACCATTATTTTTATATTTGGCTTTTCAAGCTGTCCATAGTTCCAATTCTGAAGTAGATCCTTTGCAGGCACCTCAAGAATGGATTGACAAGTTTTCATACATAAAACATGAGCAACGACGGAAGTATGCAGCCATGTTAGCATATATGGACTATGGAATTGGAAGGGTAGTTAAAAAAATGTTTTTAGTTTTTATCTAAAATATTTTTTAAACATGAGGATAACATAAATCTTTAGTACTTCAGTATTAAACTATAATACTTGAGTAAAAAATATTAACGATATAAAGCAATAATATATTTATGAATAAAGTTTATATAAGAAAAATTTACAAAATTTTGAAATGAATGAAGAAGATACCATTAGCATAAGTATTTTTTCTCTTTGCAATAAGTTAATATTTAATAAAATAAAGTTCTTTAATTTACATAGGTGCATGAAGCATTAAATGAAAAGAAGATGTTAGATAATTCTGTAATCATTTTTACTACAGATAATGGAGGTCCATCAAATGGTTTTAATAATAATTGGGCAAACAATTTTCCACTAAGAGGTGTAAAAGCGACCCTTTTTGAAGGTACTTTTTTTAACTAATTTATAGATTTTTGTTTAAACACCATTAGTATTAACAAGTAAACAGTTTTATTGGTTTACAGGCTTTGGAGGATCACAGGCTACTGCCACAGTTTGCTTTGTCAATAAAAAACCCTGTGAAAATTAAAATTATTGTTGTTTATTGGGTTGGGTCATGTTTTAAGTATGTAAACAAAAAAAGTAAAACACAACTTATCGTATTTAAAAGAAAATATTGTTTACAAATTATTACATAAATACATAATAATAATAAAGTGCAAAAAAATATTTTTAATCTAATTTGTTTTTGTAAGCCTCTAAAATAAAAAATGTTTGTTATTAAATATTTTTTTAAAATATTTGTTTTTATTTTTTTAGTTTTTTGCTTTAAATTATTTATTAATAAATTCCAGAAGTTTAAAGGAATTGTGTAAGGATTTCATTATAAATAAAGTCTGTGTTCCAAAGGATTGAAGTGCGTTAAAATAGTTCCAAAGGGTTGAAGTACGGTAAAAAAAACTAGGCAAATAAAAGTTTTTAGAGCATGCAGGGACAGATACAGTAAAAGAATGAGACTTTGCTGAATGATTAGTCACACGAGAATGAGTTTTATTTGAAAGAACTAGAGATTATAGCTCCTTTGAGCAGCAACCATGATAGTATTTGTAGAAAAGAGAAAGAGATGCAACTTTAGGACAATAAAGTTGCATCTCTTTCTCTTTTCTACAAATACTATCATGGTTGCTCAAGCTTAACAGATAAAGCGGGACCAACTACATTTACAATGCGTTTTTAGACCTTGTCTAGATAAGAAAGACCATCATTAGAAGAACTAGCCCAAAAATGTTTGTAATTTGTTTATTTAAGGTACCCATGTTTGCAATTTTGTTTATTTAAATGTACCTTGAATAAAGATAGAGCAAACAGAAGCATTGCACTTGCTTTATAAGCAACAAGTTCTAAGTTTGATCCCCACCACATCGATGGTAGTACTGCACTCAACTTGTTTTACATAGCAGCCTTATTTGTCAAGGTTGGTGTTTCAGAGTTAAAGAAATGAGAGGAGGTTGTAACCACAAAAAAAAGTAGCCTCTTAAACTGAAGTTGTCCTTCTCGGCCTGCTGTTTAAACTCTTTTTTTTTTAATTATGTTGTTCACCTCCTCTCGGGAAAGTGAACAGCATAAAAAAAAAAAAAAATTTAAAAAGCTCAAACCAAACATGTAAGAGAAAAGATTATATGCAAAATCCATGGACATGTCCAAGCCTGTGCAAAAAACCACTGAGGCGGGTGGCTTATCCCATAATGGCCTATTGGTATAAGCCTGCTAAAGCTAACTTATACCCATTAACCATTAAGGCTTACTTTAGCTTTTTCATGACCATTTAGTTTTATGTTAGTTTTATCATAACCATTTAACCTTATGTTAGCCTTTTAGTTGCCATTGAGATTTATGTTATCCTTTTCATGATCTATAAATTAGTGTTGTTAATTATTTTTGGATTTTTTCAAAGTCTCTCCGCACTACTTGTGTGTTCATAATTTATTTCGATTTTTCTACATGATTCATGAATCATAAAAGTATAAGAATCATGACATGAATCTTATAAAATATTCATGATCACATTGTTTATTTTTGTTCAAATCAAGTTTAAAAAAAATACAAACCATGACTGTAATGTTTTTTATTTGTCTTTTTATTTATTTTTTTAAATTCTGATTCACTCCAAACAATGCTGCAAGCTACCACTATTAAGTTGGAAGTTTTCAAGATTCACCTTTTCAAGATGTAATTGAGAAATTAAATATGTACCGTAAAATCTTGGTTATAATACGCACTCGTTTACAATACGCAAGCTTGATTTTGCGCGAAATTTCTACGAAAAATTAAAATTCGACTATAATACGCACCTATTACTTATCAATATTTTATTTAAAAATCGTTAAAATAATTTTAATCCAATAAGTTTCTTAAAATTCCAAATAATTATTTGAAATCAGAAAAATTACTCGTGATTTCAATGCACGAAACTCGGATACCTTGCTGTCTCTTATCTACTACCCACTCCATTACAGCCTTTTCCAGTTCTGGAAAACTAGGTCGTAATCCCCGATTCGCCTTTTTCTTCCTGGGCATTATTTGTAGAGCTTCTTTGTTTTTTCGCCGCAATCAAACATTTGCTTTGTTTATGGAAAAGTGACGACTTGCTTCTCGATTTCCGTGAGACTCAGCATATTTAACTATTGATAATTTTTCTGCTGCTTTATAGGACCGTCTTGAAGACATTTTTACGGAAATAAATAAAATAATAAAATTTTGTACTTGCAACAACTATCACTTATTAGATGAACGCATGTGCGATACGTACAGTGAGTTCAGTTTGGTAACCTTTCTTTAAACATGCGGATGAATTACGGAGTAAAGATGTGAGCAGCTGTGCTATACGTTTGTTCAGTGTTTAAAAACAACTATTTTTTTGATCTCGAGTATAATACGCACCCACATTTTTTCGGAATAAAATGTGAAAAAAAGTGCGTATTATAATCAAGATTTTACGATAATTAAGAAAAGTAAGATATAATTAAGAAGATAAAATTTGTAATTAAGAAACGTCAAATATAATTGAGAAAATAAAAGTTGTAAATAAGTAATCGTAAAATGTAATTGAGAACATGATAGTTGTAATTAAGGAAAGTATAAGGAATACAAAGTTCTTTGTATTTTTAATTTTGTAGTCCTAATATACTTTGTAATTTAAGGCTGGAAATAATAATATAATATTAATAAAATATAAAAAGCCATGAAAAAAGCATTTGAGGTTGAGGCAGTAACTGGAAAAATCCTACTGGGTGTCAATTAAAACCTTCTTTTATTTTTGTTTGTTAAATAAGTAATTTATTTATATAAAAATATAAAATTTAAATAGAATTTAAAGACAGGTGGAATGCGAATCACATTTTAAACATTAATTTTTTATTTTGGACCAGATAGTTTCCACTGGGTTTAACATTGGTCTGTAGGGTCCTAATTGTAACAACGGAGTCGATGAATTTTCAAACACCCTTTCCAAACAAGCGTGACATGGAGCCTTGTTTGTTATGACCACCAAATCCTCTAAACAATTCCCAGAAGTAACCCACTGGTTAAACATAGCCAACATCCACTCGTTACAAGAATCTGCTTTAAATGATCCTCTGTGAGTTTCAATGAAGATAAAACGTAATGTTTTCTTTCAACTTGTTCAGTTGTATGTATTTCATGTCTATAAATTGGACAAGTTGGTTATGGTTGTTCCAGAAGTGAATGTAAACAAATTTAGTGAAATAAATGCTTGCATGGATTCAATTTAATAACAGACTTTCTGTTAGTATTGACAAATAACACAATGATCTTTCAATTTCATTACTGTAATACTGTATTGCTGGTGCATACAAATGCACCAGCAATTTGATATTATTAACTTATTAAAATGCATGTTCAAGAAGATCTTTTATAATGACCTTTAAACTTACATTGTGAATTTGCAATTACAAATAATGTGTTCTCATTTACATATTATGATTTCTTAATATGTAAATGAGAACACATTATTTAAAAAAATAGATAAAAGTTTTTAGATGAGATTTTGCTGAATGACTAGTTAAACAAGAATGAGTTTTAGTTGATGGAACTAGTGATGATAGCTCCTTTGAGCAGCGTCCATGATAGTATTTGCAGAAAAAGAGATGCAACTTTATGACTATGGAAAAGTGGCTCAAGCTTGGCAGATAGAGCAGGTCCAACTATGTTTATGATGTGTTTTTGTACATTGTCTAGAAGAGAAAGAGCATCATTAGAAGAACCAACTTAAATTCACCCTGCCTTGTAGGATACACCTTTTAGGCAAAGGCTAGGAGATGCCAACTCCAACTTAAAACACCCCCTGCCTTGGGGCTCTTGGTTGAGTAAAGGCTAGAGATAGTGTCTCAATAAAAATACTCATCTTGGGCAGATGTTAAATGCATCCGGCTACTGTCTTGTAGAAGGCTTCCTAGGCAAAGACTTAAGGGGTAAACAGATTCTATCTGTTGAACAGCCTAGCACCCCTTCTTCATCTATTAGGCTGGCGCAGATGTATTTTTAATACATTGTTTCCAGTTTAGGATGTTGAATGCTGGATCTTCTTGACTCAATACATGGGTTTTGCTTGTGTCTCTGTTTTTATGACTAGGCAACTCATTCTATTATCTCCTAATGAGGGTACAGCTCTAAAACTCAGCTTTACAGTTCTGAGGCCAGCTGGTAGTCAGGTTTCCCGAACTCTGTGGTAGCTCTCAGAGAGGCTGATTCCATCAACAGCTGAAAAATATCAAAGTATTAACAGTGCCATGTTGCGCATGGATGGTGTCCCTGTTTGTACTTTTGGTGTGCATTGCGGAGGCCACATTAATAGCCCTTTGTTATGGCTTAGGGTTTATTAGTAGTAATGAGGCATATACTTGGGCTATTAAACAGTGTTCTGAGTACTATCTATGATTTGAGTCAAGTTCTTCAACAAATTTAAAAAGGAATAAAGTACCAAAAACTATAAAACACAAAAAACCATCATCATCACCAAGTTCTCTAAACCTATCATTCACTAATATTCGTGGTCTTCGAAGTAACTTTTCTTCTATTGAATCTTATCTCTTGCAAAGCTCAACAGACATACTTACTCTTTGTGAGGCTAATTTGAGTTCAACTGTCTCATCTTGTGATCTTAGTGTTGATGGTTATCTTCTTTTAATTCGTAATAATCAATATCTTGGCCAATAGTCACATGCTTGGCCTGGGCATTTACATTCGTAAGAATTCACCCATTTGTCGTAAAACTAGGTTTGAATCCACAAACTATTCTTTCATGTGCTTTCGTTTAGCACCACTTCACTCTATCATCTTTCTCTTTGTTTTATATCCTTCTCCTTCATCTCAAGACTGCACTCTTTTTGATGTTATTTCTAATAAAGAGAGAGGGCTTGATCAATATGATCAAGCCCTCTCTCTTTATCCATTAGCTAATATAGTTGTTGTCTGTGATTTTAATGCTCACCACTCTGAATGGCTTGGCTCTAGTGTCAGTGATTCTGCAGGCATTAAAGCCCACAACTTTTGCCTTTCTCAATCCCTAACTCAAATAGTCAACTTTCCAACTTGCTTTCCTGACAACATCTACCTTCTCTACTCGACTTTTGTCTTGTTTCTGATCCTAGTCAGTGCTCAGTTTCTCCACATTCACCCTTAGGTGCTTCTGATCACAGTTTGATCTCTCTAAAACTATCATCTCACTCTTCTTCATCGCTGAATCCCCCTATTATCGCACCTCTTACAACTACCTTAAAGCTGACTGGGACCTTTTCCGTGATTTTCTTTGTGATGGCCTTGGGTAGAAATCTTTTGTCTTCCTGTTGACAAATGTGCTACTTACATAACTTCGTGGGTTCAGGCTGGCATGGTATCTTTTGTTCCCTCTTGATGATTCCAGGTTAAGCCTCACTCTCCTCCATGGTTTTCCTCACACTGTACTGCTGCGTTTGCCAATCGAAACCGTTACTTCCAAATCTATAAGCAAAACAATTCTCCAGAAAACAGACGTCTGTTTATTACTGCAAGAAACCATTTGGAAAAAGTTTTGTCTAACGCCAAAGCCCGCTATTCTCAGGTCATGAAATCTCGTATCTCATCTCAAAAATTAGGCTCTCGTGACTTCTGGAGAATCTTTAATAGTATTAATAATAAAGGCAAATCTTTAATTCCACCTCTCTTGTATGGTTCAGACTTTGTCACCTCACCTAAAGATAAAGCTTAATTGTTTGCTAAAAACTTTTCATCAATATCATCTCTTGATTCCACTAGTTGCATTCTGCCTGATATTGCCAACAAACATATTGATACATCGCTTGACATTCGTATCACTCCAGCTTCTGTATCTAAAATGATTTCCTGCCTAGACTCTTATACAGCTTGTGACTCAGACAACATACCTGTTATTGTCTTGCAGAAGTGTTCTCCGGAGCTGTTGTTTACACTCTCAAAACTATTCACAAGTGTAAAACCATGGAGTAGAATGAGGCTTGAATCAAGATGAAAGTAATGAGCATTCAAGTCATTAATAACAATAATATTGGCAGAGGTGTAAAGAGAATGGGCATGGTCAAGAAATTTGCTCAGATATTACATCTAAAAGAGTGCAGTC
Organism: Hydra vulgaris; assembly: GCF_038396675.1. NCBI lineage: Eukaryota > Metazoa > Cnidaria > Hydrozoa > Anthoathecata > Hydridae > Hydra > Hydra vulgaris. Next base: position 4,973,207 of record NC_088929.1, on the reverse strand, counting down.
TTGAGAAGAAGGAGAATAATAAAGAACAAAGAAAAAGGAGATAGAGTAAAGAGGTAATAAGCGGAAGCACATAAATAAATAGTCAAAGGATTCAAACCTAATTTCTAAACAAATAGATGAATTGATGCTTGGGTATATGCTCAAGCCAAGCATGTGTCAATTAGAGCAAATCAAAGGAAAGTACCCATCAATACTGAAATCTGAAGAAGGAACAGCTGAATTTAAATTGGTCTCACAAAGAGCAAGCAAGTCTGATGAACTTTGAAAGAGGTAAGATTCTACTAAAGGAAGGTTACTTCACAGACCACATGTTTTTGTGAAAGATATGTTGATAAAGTTAGGTGGTGGGGATGGTTTTTTTTGTTAATATTTTGATTTACTTCGGGCATGATTTAAGTTCAAAGAGAACTTGACTCCTTTTTAGATAGAGTATATAGCATCCCAAGCAATGAGCTATGCAGCTGTCTTAGTCCTGTTAATTAAAAGTTATAAGTTATAATATTGTGTATATGTAGCTTTGTCAAGAAGATCCATCATTCATCATCCAAGGCAGGAAACAATGTAAACACAGGTTTGCATCTATGCCAGCCTAACAGATAAAGAAGAGGTTCAAGATTGGTCAACAGAATTATTTTGCTTACCCCTAATGTCTTTGCCTAGAAGGCCTTCTACAAGACAGTAACTGGATGCAATTAACATTAAAATAACTACAATACTTATCCAAGATGAGTATTCTTATCAAAACACTATTTCTATCCTTTACTCAACAAAGAGTACCAAGGCAGAGAAAATTTAGCTGGAGGCAGTTAACATCTGTCCAAGATGATTATTTTTATTGAGACACCTTTACTAGCCTTTACTCAACCAAGAGTTTGTTTCTCCTAGCCTTTTCCTGAAGAAAAAAAAAAGAATCGTACAGGCAACAGGACATGGGACAGGTAGTACTGAGTTACGTGGTACCAGTAGCAGGGTGATCATGATGATCCTGAACCTGACATGACCTGGAGTAGTTAAAAGAAGTTACTTCCTATAAGCAGTACTTTAAAACATTGATGGGAACTTTTTGGAAATGATCAGGAAAAACATTACATCTAACAAAATACCAGAGAATAAGGTGAGTGTAGGTTTTATTGTTGGAATCACTAGTTGATTACTGAGCTCACACTGCATCAGAGGTATAAGCAGAACATAAACCTACATAAAGTAACTTATGGGTGAGTGAACGCTGCGTCAGAGGTTCAGATAGAACATACATTTAGAGGTTCACAAACATACATTGTTCAACCCCTCAAACTAGTAAATAAAAAGCTAGTTAGTAAATTTGTTTTTGTTATTTATTCTATTGATTGTTTATCATATGTTTTTCATTACATATTTAAAAGAGTTTTAATGTTATAAGTTTAACAACTAAAGTACCATGCATAAATGAATCCTCATGGTCCTCATGTAATTAACGATTAAAAAAATTAGTTATTTTACAAAATAACTTGTTACAAAAAACAATTCAAGATCTTTAAAAAACTTGCAAAATAGATCTTAATTTGCTATTTAAGTATTAAGCACAGAGTAGTCTTTTTTTTTTAGGTGGAGTTCGTGGAGTTGGCTTTGTTTACAGTAAACTAATTGAAAAGTCAAGAGTATCACATGACCTTATTCATGTAACAGATTGGTTGCCTACATTAGTAAGTTTAGCAGGTGGAAATGTCTCTGATATTTCCTTTCTAGATGGATTTGATCAATGGGCTACCTTACAAAACAAACAATCATCTCAGAGAATTGAGATACTATTGAATATTGATGAGCATGTCTGGAAAAATGAAGCATTAAGAGTAGGAAGTTGGAAGCTCATCAAAGAAGGTTTAAAATTCAATAGTTTAAAATAAAATTTGTTATGCATTGTTGTTGTGTCTTTTTTGTGTTTTTATCCATTCTTTGTTGATTAAAAAAGATTTGTTTTGTTTAAGGTCATTACTGGTGAGTGTTATACCTGAGAGTGTTTTACTTTAGATATAAATTAAAAAGTAAGCACAAATTATTATGGAGATATGAATTAAAGTATTAGAGAGAAATATATCTGAAAAAGTTTTTCAGCTGAGAGTTATTATTTAATAAGAATTTAAAATTTTTGTTGCAAAACGATTATTTTATAGTTGCACCCAAATTTCAAAATAAAGTTGACATTTAATCTTATGTTAAAATAAATTTCACACTTGGTTTTATGTCAAATAAAGTTGATACTTAGTCTTATGTCAAAATAAAGTTGATACTTAGTCTTATGTCAAAATAAAGTTGACATTTTGTCCTATGCTAAAATAAGGTTGACACTTAGTCTTATGTTAAAATAAACTTGAAACTTTGTCTTATGCTAAAATAAGGTTGACACTTAGTCTTATGGTAAAATAAACTTGTAACTTCTGTTAGTTAATTTATAAATTAAAGGTTATAGGTATTATTAAGCTTGAAGAAGTCTGGAATTGATTGTTGTTTTTTTGTTTATGCTGATATTATATAATAAATATATTATAGTGATATAATGTTACACAATCACAGCATGATATTATATTTAATTAAATTATCTTTTTATTGATACAACTCTTATCAACTTTACTATATTTTGAAGGAATATTGACATCTTTGTTATCAAACATATAAAAAAATTAAAAAAACTGTTACAATTTACAGAATAAAACCATTATAAATTATAAAACTGTCAAAGTTCATAAAACAATATTCTTTGTAAAAGATTCTTTTTTTTAGGTTTTGAAGAAAAGTTTCTTGTCACAAAGGAAGTAGAAATTCAAAAATGACACCATTACATAATTGCTACCATAAGATAACATTGAGAAACATTCTTATTATTTTTTAATACTGATGCTTTTCTTGCTTTGCTGTTATAACCAAAAAGTTCACATATATGTAAAATAATAAACGCACCTTCTTTAATTTTGGCAGCGCTCAGTATCTTTACAAGTACATCACTATTGAGGTTCTTGAAAACCTGACTGTCTCAGTTCTTTGTCTTCATAAGTCTTGCTATTGGAATGTGCTGTAAACTTTTTTTGCCTAGACCCAGAGACTTTTGGGAGGGGCATATTTTTGTTTTATAGTTGTCAGACTGCTCTACTACCACACTTATGTTTGAAAGTACCAAAATTTGGACTTATTCAGTTGCATTCCGAGTAACATGGCAAGTGCTTTTAGATCTTCACAAACAGAGCCATTGACGTCCACCACAGTTAATAAAAATTATTTTTAGGGGCCACTTAAGACCCTGAAACATTAGACAGGTCCCTAATATTATCAAAAAAAAGGTTGTATAAAGTATATTTTATTTGATTTCAAAAGAAGCGAATTTATATAAAAATTTCAAAAATAATCATTTATAAGAGAACATCAATAAAAAAATTGTGAACAAAAAGTTTTTGTAAAAATCTTTATTTTTCATTTTAGTTAAAAATGCCATTTTCTAGGCAGTAAAATCAAATAAATTTTTTTCATGAACTAATGTATGTTTTTGAAATTTTTATATAACTTTTGCTTTCTTTTTTTGATAATTTTAGGGACCTTTCTGATGTTTTAAAGACCTGTCTAATGTTTTAGGAACCCATCTGATATTTTAGGAACCTGTCTGATGTTTTAGGGTCTTTAGCAATCCCTAAAAATACTTTTTATTTAAAAAATTTTAAAAGGTTTTTAAATTAAATTTTCCAAATAATTAACTATATAGAACCCATTTAGGGGGTTAAAAGGCAATATTTACAATGTTGTTTTTTGTGCCACTGTACTGCATGTTGATAAAAAGCTCCTTCGTATTAACAGTATATTTGCCAGAAATAGATCAGGGGCTATTCTAGGCCGTTTTCGAATTTTTTCTATTCTAGACCGTTTCCATATTTAAATTTTAGGACATTTTTTTTATGTTTTTTTTTACGTTATTTACAGCAAATATTGTTTTTTTACTGCTGCCCAAATTTTTTTTCCAAAAATAGGCCCATTAGGTGGTATTTCATTTACATTATGTAATAATTTAAATTATAATTATCATTTTATAATTATCTGATTTCATCATCGTTTTGGCTGTTGGCCAATTTGTTTACCATAATCGCCGTTTTTCTTCCATACTGTTTTTTCCACATCACCCATTCTGTCATTATATTCATAACTCATAATGCTCATACTGTTTGCTCACCATAGTTATCTGTTCACTCAGTCTAATTTTAAACACATGGTGTTTTGGATTTATCAGCTATTTTATAGATTGTTGAGAAATTTATTTGAAATTTATTTAAAATTAGTTTTACTATCACATTGAACTTGGTTTAACTTCTCAAAAAAAGTAAAAATACAAATATTTCTAAACTTCACAGTTTTTTTTTGCTTACACTAAAGTAGTTGTCAAAAGTTTTTTAAAATTTCATAAGTTTCATAAAATTATATAAAAGTTTTATAAATTCTATAATTATTGGTAAATAAAAAAAAACTTGCAAGTTTTAATTTTTAAAATTTAATTTAATTATTATAAGCAAAATTTTTTTGTTTTTTTGTTGTACATTTCAAAATTTAGTTTTTGGTATACGTAGTGTTAAGTTAAATTCAGCAGCTTGTTTGAAAAAAAAAATTATTTCTAAGAAATTTCTTTTCTTTTTATTGGTTAAACTATTTAAATATTGATGATTGGTTGAATTTTATAAAAATTTATTTTTCTTTACTTCAGGTCTTAAAAATTGGGATGGTTGGTACCCTCCTCCTTCTTATAATGAAAGTATGAATGACTCTTTGAATTCTAGCACTGTAAAATGTGGCCATGATTTCCCTGTTGTTATTAATCACTGTGACGATTATTGTTTATTTCATGTTGTTGAAGATCCATGTGAGATTGTTGATCTTTCAAAAAAGTTTCCAGATGTTTTAGCAACAATGATGTATAGACTTAATATATATAAACAGTCAATGGTTCCACCTAGAAACAATATGACAGTTGATTCAAGATCAGATCCAAAGTTACATAATGGAGTATGGCAGCCATGGGAAATCAGCAGTAATATGGGTTGTTCTAAGATTTAAAAAAATTTTAAACAATGGATAAAATATTTATTTAGTACCTGCTTACTACATAATGTTTTTTACTGAATATTTAACATTTTTACAAAATTTTTATTGTAAATTTATTTATTAACTCTGAATACAAACTATTTTAAACCTTGAAAGTAAGTTTTTTTAATAGTAACAATTAATTAATAGTTCATTAAATATATGTATATATATTTATATATATATATATATATATATATATATATATATATATATATATATATATATATATATATATATATATATATATATGATATTATATATATAAATATATATGTATGTATGTATGTATGTATGTATGTATGTATGTATGTATGTATGTATGTATGTATGTATGTATGTATGTATGCATGCATGTGTATATATATATATATTTATATATATATATATATATATATATATATATATATATATATATACATAAATAGATAATGTATTATTATGGTATAATAATATATATATATATATATATATGATATTATATATATAAATATATATGTATGTATGTATGTATGTATGTATGCATGCATGCATGTATATATATATATATATATATATATATATATATATATATATATATATATATATATATATATATATATATATATATATATATATATATATATATATATATATATATATATATAAATAAATATCTATATATATTTATATATATATATATTTATATATATAAATATATATATATATATATATATATATATATATATATATATATATATATATATATATATATATATATATATACATAAATAGATAATGTATTATTATGGTATGATAATACAAATACTCTTGTGCGTTTAAGTTTGAGAGTTTAAGAGTTTGCTATTAAATAATAGAGCAATATTTATTTATATAAAATGAATATATATATATATATATAAATATAAATAGATAATATATATATATATATATATATATATATATATATATATATATATATATATATATATATGTATATATATATAAATGTATATATATGTATATATATAATAATATTGGCTAAATTATCAGGATAGTTGACAAAAGTATCAATTTTGAAGTTTACTTGTACTTTTGGTCATTACAATGCATAATAGTAAATAAGTATTATATATTTAGTTTAGTAGCAGTGGGAAAAAAAAGTGATTCTCTTTTCATTAAAGAGGTCAGATTAAGGTTTTCTTGGAGAATGCAGAGCTTACTCAATATCAGATAGATTTAAGTTTGGGATGGTTCAGAGCACTGTGGCAAGCATAAAAAAGAACATGCAGCATGGCTCAGCTGGTACTTCAAAGTGTAAAAAAAAATGCAAAAGGAAATGTATATCTTCACAACTAGATGAACGAGCTCTGATGAGACTCTCTAAATCTAACTGCAAGATGAAATCATGCAATTGATATTGTTTGCCATATGGCAAAAATTATCAAGAATTACTTTGTTGGCATGCATATGGAGGTGTTGCGTTGGACAGGAAGTAGTCATGATATGAACCTAATTAAAGGAATATGGTACTATTTGAAAGACAGAGTAAATTAGGTGACCACCACTAACAAACATGACCTAATCAGACTTATTGTTTATGTTGGTTTTACAATCTGATTATTGCACAGTTAATTGTCAGGTACTGTGCATATATGCCTGATAGAATTGCACAGCTTATAAAAGCGGAGTGTGTTAGAATTAAATACTGAAAACATATGCGCAATTAGTAAATTGTACACAGTACATGTATTTTTGCTAAATTTGGGCTTGTATTATTTAATATTAGAAATAAAAATCAGTGTTTAGTGTAAAAAAGTTTTATGTCAATAATTTGACCAGTACTGTGTGTGTGTGTGTGTATATATATATATATATATATATATATATATATATATATATATATATATATATATATATATATATATATATAGATATATATATAGATATATATAGAGATATAGAGAGAGATAGAGAGAGAGAGAGAGAGAGAGAGAGAGAGAGAGAGAGAGAGAGAGAGAGAGAGAGAGAGAGAGAGAGAGAGAGAGAGAGAGAGAGAGAGAGGGGGGGGGGGGAAGTTGGGGCATAGTGGATCAGATTTCTTTATTTTTTAAATTGAGCAAAAGTTAAAATATGTATTTTTTTCAAGGCAAAAGGATTGAGATCTATGTCCTTCATGATGATAAATCACTATAACCCAAATATTTATTATCTAACCGTTCACAACGGTTTAAAGTGAGTTTTTTGTTACATGATTCACTGTGCCCCAGTACTGGGGCACAGTGAATCAATGAAAACAGCTGTGAATTAATGATAGTTAATAGGGGCATAACCAAATTACTTTGAGGCTGATGGTATAAAGACACTGTACACTATACATTTGGCATACTTTTATTAATGAGATTAGTATAAAATCAAAAACATAGACATTTTGAAAGTTAAGAAGAAAAAAAAAATTTGTTGATAACAAAACTTATAAAAATATTAAAAAATTATTCTTTATAATTTGAAAGTAATAAATTCATTTTTGTGTAGTTTATTTGTTAAAAATGCATGAATTTATTCTTTAAGATCATTAATGAGCCATAGTGAATCCACCTAATTACCTTACCCTGATTCACTGTGCCCCACCATAACAAATTAAGTTTAAGTCTAATTTCTTGGGACATGAGTGTTAATAAAAGCTAAACTACTAAAAAGAAGCATTAATATCAATAATCTGAATGAAAAACCGCAACTTTTAAAATTGCATCAACTATAATCTCCATAACAAACATAAGGAAGGTAAGAAAGTTTACTTTAATTAGCTAAAAATACAAATTACCTATCTAAAACTGGCAGTCAAAAATTATGTGGTAACAACTATAAATAAAGTTTGCTTTATTTATAGTTGTTACTACATAATTTTTGTTACATGATTATTAGTAAAGAATAAATTCATCCATTTATGTATATTAAAGTACAGAAACATTGCGTAGCAATTTCTTTTTTTCTTTCATATTTGTATTGTAAGTGTAAGTTTTGAATTAAAATCATAACGGGGCTTGTAACTGGGGCTTAATAATCAGTCTTGTCAATAATTAGTTGCAATTTAATAAATAATTTTTTTACTTATAATTTTAACTACTCGTAGTTCATTTTTTGACCAGCCAGCAAAGTAAACGGAGGTAGCAACGTTTTCAGAACTATTTCTTTAAAATACGACAATCATTTAAGTAACTTATCGCTGCTTATTTCTATTATGAGAATAGTTCTTTTAGAATTAATTAATGTTTAAATGAACTATTGAACTCTTTTTTTAATGGCTTTTCTTGCATTTAAAACAAAAAGTGTCATTTTTGAGTTTTTTTATAAAAGTAATAAAACAAAAAACTGCACAAATCTTACAACACTTTTCATATGCAAAAAGTCTCTAAATCTTACAAAAATATGAAAATATCACACACAAGTTTGACAGTATGTAGTTGATATGTGACATAGTTTTGCACAAACATTTTACACATGTATATACATGTGTAAAATTTTTGCTATTTTCATTATTTGTTCACATTTGGTAAAAAGATTTTGAATATTAAATTGTTTTTTTTTTAAAGAATGATGGTATATAAAAATGTTATGTTTGGAACATTCATCTTGACAAGTTTTATTACGATAGTGATCCATGCTGATAAACCACATATAATAATGATTGTTGCTGATGATTTAGTATAAATATATATATTTTTTAATTTTTTAAAATATTTTTTCTTGCTCTAGTTTTTGGTGTAGTCTATTACAATTTACTTGTTGTAAATATTTTGTTTTATATAGGTTGACATTCTTTTTACAAGCTATATTTAATAATGAATTTTTTAAAAATATTTTTTTAGGGGTGGAATGACATTAGTTTTCACGGTTCTAATGAAATACCTACACCAAACATAGATAGGCTTGCCAATAATGGTGTTATTCTTGACAACTACTATGTTCTACCAATTTGTACACCCAGTAGAAGTGCAATTATGACAGGCAGATATCCAATACATACAGGTATATATCTTAAAAAATGCTACAAATAATTGTTTTGGTTTATAAACTTGTTATTCTTATTTTTATTGCAATTTGGGATTTGTACTTTATTTCTTTTGTTCATGTCTTGAAGGTTTTTGTCAGGTAAGGTTTGTGTTACCTTAGCAACTGTTTCATAAAAATTATTTATGTTTGATTATGAAAACAGAGAAGAAATTGTTAGTAGGAGTGTTTTGATAGGACTGCACAGATTATAACTATTAAATAGAGTACTTGTGTATATAAAATTGGAATCAACATTGAGTTGTTGATAGAGGGGTTGTTTTCTTTTATTTTTTGGTAGAAAATTTTCTTCTTTTACTACAATGAAATACTCTGTAGGTAAAATTTTAATAGTCAAATGTTAAAGAATACATTAATAAGGAGATATAGTACATTTAAAAAAAAAAGAACAGGTTTTTTATTTTGAATTTACATTTATTCTATGTTAACCTTTATTATTAGCATTAGTTTTACTTATCGTTGTATTTGTTTAAAATGACATCATTGTTTACTATCTAGAGTTACTTGTTTTTAATAATTAATAGTTGCAATAAAAAGAATATTTCTCAATACTTTAATAATTAAAGGTAATATTGTCCCATGTATTGTGTTATGACCAATAAAATTCAGATCAATGAAAACCAGTGATTTAACTTTTTAAATATGGTCTAGGATAAAAACTAAAGTTATAAAAGTATGAACTTGCTTGATTGGCGAGGAATTTGTAAAAGCTTTAAAATTAATTGCTGCTAACTTTTATTTAAAAAAAAAAAATTGTTTCGTGAAAATAATCCATTAAAAAAAAAAAATGCCAATATTTGAAAATTAGTTAATTTCGAAATTAGTTAACTTCAAAAAGTTAAATTTTTGTCATGCTTTTTTATATTATAAAAGTTGCAAGTTGATGATGATTACAGTTAATACTAAAAAAAATAAAGTCCAAATACTAATTCTACTTAACTGGTGACTTTATTATAACCTTATTATAAACTTTATCATGAACTAACATAAACATAAAGTTATGTGAAGCTTTTGTTTTTTAACTTTAAACATCTTTTTTTTAAAAAAAAAATATTTTAAAAGCATTTTTAAAATCTATAAAAAAAAATTTATCCACAAATTTTTTACAATAAAAAGTTTTACAGCAAAAACTATTTTATAATTTTAAAATCATTGCATGTTATGTTTCTTGTTTTCGCATTTTTTGTATATTATAGTCTTTACATATTTTATTTTTTTATAATTTCTATTATCTTCTGTATTTTTTTTTCATTGTTATTTTTGTTATTAGCTGTTTATTTTTTATTAATTACAATTTGGTTTAATTATAACACAGCAAGGAGTCAATTTAATTGATTTTTAGTTTTCATTTATTTATAACTTTATAGATTTATATAGATTTTTATTGTATCTATATATAACTTTTTATAATATATATATTTTTTTTATGTTAGATGAATTTTTTTGTTGCTTGTTTTTTGTCTAGCTACTACTAAAAACTAGTTTTTCTATCACTGTTCACTGTTAAAACTAGTATATCTGACTTTCCTTAATTCTCTACACTTCTGTTAAACATAGTTTATCTGGCTTTTCTTAATTCTTTATAAACAAGATCCCAAATTTTTTGCCTTTCCATTACTTTATAATGCAACCCTTTTCTTTTTTACAACGTTTTATGAATACAACTAGGATTCTATATTTAATAGGATCACAAAGTAAAATTGCTGTCTGTTTGTTTTTTAACAAAATTTAAAATCATTTTTTTTTATTAGGGATGCAACAAGATACAATTTTTGGTCCTAATCCATATGGAGTTGGTTTAAATGAAAAATTTTTACCGCAGTATTTAAGACAGCAAGGCTACAAAACACATGGTGTAGGAAAGGTATTTAAAAGTTTATTTCAAGTCAGTAAAATGTAATAAAGTAGATATGTGTAATTAAATGTTGATCAATGGAAAAGTTGTTTAATGGTGGTGTTAAATGGTGGTGTTTAATGGTGGTTTCTACTTTTTTGTCTAAATAAGTTTTTCTTTAGATTTATAAGGATTTAACATTAATTTATTTCTCATGCTATGATGTTTCTTTTACTTTCACTTCTAAATGCATGTTCTGGTTTTTTGGATTCCATGTTTATTTTTATTTTGTAGTGGCATCTAGGATTTTTTGCTAAGCAATACACACCAACGTATCGTGGTTTTGACTCATATTATGGTTCTTATTTGGGTAAAGGAGACTACTGGAATCACTCAAATACAGAGACATACTCTGGTTTAGATCTTCATGACAATGAAAACGTAGTCATAAAGTTTATTCTTTAATTTTATTTATAAAAGTTTATTTAAAATGTTTTGAAATAATTTTTCAAAAATTTTAAATAACTTTTTTTTTTTTGCAATAATATATTGAAATAAATAAAGTTAAATATATAAATTCAAAATTTATTAAAATAATTTATTGTCATTAATTTCTCCCAGGGTGTTTTTTCACAAGATGGAAACTACAGTACTGAAATGTATACTGCAGAAGCTATTAGTTGCATTAATAATCATAATAGTTCTGAACCTTTGTTCTTATATTTGGCTTATCAAGCTGTTCATAGTGCTAACACAGAAGAGGATCCTTTGCAGGCTCCTCAAGAATGGATTGATAAATTTTCTTACATAAAACATGAGCAACGACGAAAATATGCTGCTATGTTAGGGTATATGGATTATGGAGTTGGAAGGGTAGTTTAACTATTTTCAATTTTTAAAATCTTTTATACTTTAAATCTTTGCTGATCTGTATACATTAAATTATTCAATAGGCTGTATTTTAACATATATTAGTCACAAGTTAAATTATATATCTCAAGTTATTTATTACAGTTTTTTAAATATGCATACCAAAGCACAGCAAGTTTTATAGCTACATTGATAATTTATCTACTTTGACTATATTACATTTTCTTATAAAGTAAATTTGTATACGCACAAAGGTCATTTTTGTGTGAAGTTATTTGTAAAATGATGCAGCTTTGCTAAATGATGAGTCACTCAAAATTGAATTTTGGTTGATGAAGTAGGAAATTATACTTGAGCAGCAACCATAGTAGCACTTGTAGAAAAGAGATGGAGTTGCAACCTTGGGACAATGGGAGAGTGGCTCAAGATTCTAGAAAAAGAAAGAAGGGAAAGGGCATCTTTATAAGAATCAGTCCAAATATTAAAACAGTATTCCTTACAGGGATAAATAAGAGATTTTTTTTTTCAACTAAAATATTACTAATACATTTATATAATATGTATATAAATGTACATATTATATAAATATATTTTCTTTTTTAAAAAATATTACATGTTTTCAAAATTGTTGACAAATAAGTTTTTGATCCATAGCTTTTAAGAAAGCTTGAATATCAACCCTGAAAATTTGTTTAAAAATGATTTTTAATCTTTTAAATTAACTTTTTTTGTATTAATACTTGTATAAGGATTACACAGAATCCTTATATACACAAAAAAAAAAGTATTAATAATTTCTTCAGTGTTATATAAATTTACAATAAAAAAAAAAGTTTACCTAGAAAACTGAAAGGGGATAATACCTAATAAAAGGTGTCTTCCTTATTCCCTAATTTTTGCAGCCGAGATAATCTCTTAAAAAAAAAAAATTAAATTTTACAATCAACATTCAGCACAACCAATATTGAGACATAAGAACACGAATGTTTTTTTTGTTTGGTTCTTGAATTTTTCTGTGCTTAAAAGCAAATCCGTATCTTTCAATTGATTAGCTATTGCATTAGCTATTTTTTTAGTGGCTTGATTGCCAACTTGATTTGCCAACACGCAACTCTTAAAGTTAGGAAAAGCTATTCTTCTGTTAGCTTTCAAAAATTTATTAACGTTAACTCAACTGAAATAATTGATTAAAGATGGCGGGGCTTTTACCCTGGGAATCCTATATTTTATTATATTTATAAAACATATTTTTCCTTTACATAAATATTCAAAGTCTTCAAAAGCTGGCTTAATTTTATTTTTCTAGATAAAAGCTGCAAATAGACTATAAATCAACTAGTTTGTAAAAAAATTAATTCTTAACAAATTGATATGTTTTAAGTCATGAAATACTTCTAGTAGTTCTAAAAAATTCAAAGTGATTAAACCTTAATAATCATAATTTTATTGCTGGCATCATTTTCGTCTATTAAGAATAGTTTAAAATTTTTTCAGAAATTCTTAGCACCCTCTGATAGACACTAGGCCATAGTCGTTTCTTAAAAATAAGGCTTCCTCATACTTCCAAAAATGTATGAAAATTAAAAAAACTTTTTTTAGTAAGGCAATTTTCATAGAAATAAAAGAAAACAAACAAGATAAATATATCAAAAATATTTATAAAAATTTTCATTTTTAGAAAACAATTTTTTAGGGGGTCTTATTTGGGTCCTGTATAAATCAAATGCGGCAAAAAACTTTTACCATCATATTTTGAATGAGCTCATCTTAATTAACCAGAAAAACAAAAATTATAAGTTTTGCTCAACGTTTGAAATTAAGAGGTTGTGTACTCTAAATCCATTCTAAAAAATTAAGAGGTTGTGCACTCTAAATCCATTTTAAAAAAATTAGGAGGTTGTACATTCTAAATCCATTTTAAAAAAATTAATAAGCCTTTATACTCCAGTTTTGACAAAAAAAAAATCATCTCTTTTTAATTGTTTAGATCTGACAGCCAATCTTGACTGAGTTAATAATCCTGGGACCTTGAGTTTTTAAATATCTCAAAAGTGCTTAATCCCTGGAAACCTTACTCTAAAATGATTTTTTTTTATTTAAAAAAAGACATACTTGATTATTTTGATTTTCTTTGGTTAAAATTTGACTTATTTTATATTGTAAATTAAAAAAATTTAAATTTATTTATATTTAAATTTTTTTTTAATGTTTTGTTGCAATCAAATTAGAAGTTTTCAAATTAAAAACTTTTGCAATTTTTGTAAATTTTCTTTTTGAACTTGCATTTATATTCTTAAAATTTAAACATAAACCAGTTTTCTTTTTTTCTTTTTTTAAGTTTTTTCAAGGGGTAGTTATTAAGGTGTTCCAAGAGGAACTATTGGTCTTATCACAGAGCACCATAGAGAAGCATTTAACAAGGAAGTTCATATCTTCTTCCTTACCAATGCTGCTATTGGACTAGAGCCGGCGTTGAACCATGAACCTCTTGGTTCAAAGCTAGAACTCTAGCCACTGTGCCACGGCTGCTTTTAAATGGATGTATGTGCACTCCACTGTAGCTATTTTAATCAGTTAAATAATGTAGACCCTTTTACATCTGCAGCTATATCATTCAATGATATAGCCATAGGGGCTATATCATTTCTACAACAATATCATTGATAAAAAATTTGGTAAAAATAATGTGATTTTCAAATTGTTAAATTAAAATAAATAATATTACAATTATTAAACAGCAATTATAGTTAATTTTTAAATATATATTTTTTGTATATATATATATATATATATATATATATATATATATATATATATATATATATATATATATATATATATATATATATATATATATATATATATATATATATATATATATTTAAACATCTTCGCTTCCAACAAGGCTGCAAGCAACCACTGTTTAGAGTTGGAAGTTACTGGAAGAAAAAAGATGAAGATTGTAGAGCAAGATAATGATTGGCAGACGACTTAAAAGATTGCAAATTATATGAATCAGGAAAGCAAGATGAAGGAAGCGAATTCCAAAGAACTGTTGTTTGAGGAAAAAAACTAGAGGAATAATAGTTGTTGGAGTACTTAGGAACAGTCACAGAAAAAGGATGAGACTTGATTGAATCACAAGTAACACGAGAATGAATTTTAATAGATGGTGCAAGAGATGCTAGCTCTTTAAAGCAGTGCTCATTATAGTATTTGTAGAAAAGAGAAAGAGACGCAACATTACGACAATGTGATAATGGTTGAAGGTTGGCTGCAAGAGCAGGTCCAACTATGTTTACAATGCATTTTTGCACCTTGTCTAAAAGAGAACAGGCATCATTAGAAGATCCGCTCCAGATATGACAACAGTATTCCATGCAAGGCCAGATTTGAGATTTATAGAGATAGAGAATCTGGAGTAAGAAAGTGTCGAGCTCGATAAAGAGATGCAACCTTAGCAGATGCTAATTTTGCAGCAAATTTAATATATGGTTTCCATGAAAGATCAGAAGTAAGAGTTAATCTTAGAAGATAAAGGGTAGATGACTCATCAAGTGCATTACCATTCAAAGGAAGATCTAAATTATTGCGATAACGATTGGCTGAAAAAAATTGAGTTTTATCTGAATTAAAGTTCACCAGCCACTGTAGCAGAAGTGAGATCCTTTTCAAGCTCAAATGCCCCCTCCAAGTAATTCGAGAGTGTTGGCTTTTTATCATGACAAGAACAAATGGTAGTATTATCAGCAAACAATGCTACCTTAGATATGAGAGTATCTGGAAGATCGTTAATGTAAATTAAAAAGAGTATAAGGTCAAGGATATGAAGAAGAGTGCTCTCCATCGAGGACAACTTTCATACTACGATTGGAGAAGGAAGTACTCAATGATCTTAAAGATGTTACCAGATACACTGTAAGAAAAGCTTATGGAGAAGACCAGCGTGCCAAACTTTATTAAAAGCTTTAGAAATGTCAAGAACAATAGCCTTAACCTCTCCACCTCTGTCTAATGCACGATAAAACCTATCGATTATAACTGTTAGCAAATTAGCTGTAGAATAAGAAGATCGAAATCCATATTGATGATAAAACCTTGCTTATGATAGGAAGAATACTAAAGGGACAGTAGTTAGACGAAACAGATTGCTCTCCAGAATTTTTGAAAATAGGGATAATAAATGCCATTTTCCAGCAGGCTGGAAAACAAGACTCTGATAAGCACTTGTTGAATAGTTTTGAAAGTATAGGCTACAGCTCCAGAGAACACTTTTGCAAGACTACAACAGGTATGTTGTCCAAGACACAAGCTGTAGAAGAGTCTAAGCAGGAAATTAGTTTAGATACAGAAGCTGGAGTGATACGAATGTCAAGCAATGGATCAACTTGTTTGACGGCTATATCAGGTAGAATGCAACTAGTGGAATCAATAGATGATATTGATGAAAAGTTTTTAGCAAACAATTCAGCTTTGTCTTTAGGTGAGGTGACAAAGTCTGAACCATACAAGAGAGGTGGAATTACGGATTTGCCGCAGCACAATGTGAGTAAAACCATGGAGAAGAGTGAGGCTTGACCTGGAATGGTTGAAAGGGAATAAAAGATTCTATGCCAGCCTGAGTCCACAAAGTTATGCAAGAAACACATATGTTAACTGGAAAATGAAAGATTTCTACTTAAGGGCAATCACATAGAAAATCATGGAAAGAGTCCCAGTCAGCTTTAAGGTATGTGATAGAGGTACAATGATAGGGGGAATTCAGATGATGAAGAAGAGCAAGATAATAGTTTTAGAGAGATCAAACTGTGATCAGAAGAACCTAAGGGTGAATGTGGAGAAACTGAGCACTGATTAGGATCAGAAACAAGACATAAGTCGAGTAGAGAAGGTAAATGATTCAGATTGTCTGGAAAGCAAGTTGGAAAATTGACTATTTGAGTTAGGGATTGAGAAAGGCAAAAGTTGTGGGCTTTAATGCCTTTAGAGCCAAGCCATTCAGTGTGGTGAGCAGTCAAGTCACTGACAGCAACAATATTAGTTGATGGATAAAGAGAGAGGGCTTGGTTAATATGATCAGAAATAACATCAAAAAGAGTGTCGTCTTGAGATGAAGGAGAGCAATATAGAACAAAGAGAAAGGCAATAGAGTGAAGTGGTGCTAAATGAAAGCACATAAAATAATAATCTGTGGATTCAAACCTATTTCCTGACGAATGGGTGAATTCTTACGAATTTAAATGCCCAGACCAAGCATATGACTATTAGAGTCTTTACGAATTAAATTAAGAGCCATCAACACTAAGATCACAAGATGAGACAACTGAACTCAAATTAGTCTCACAAAGAGCAAGTATGTCTGGTGAACTTTGCAAGAGATAAGACTCAACAAAAGAAAAGTTACTTTGAAGGTCTTGAATATTAATGAATGGTTTAAAGAACTTGGTGATGATGATGGTTTTTTGTGTTTTATAATTTTTGTTACTTTATTCATTTTTAAAATTGTTAAAGAACTTGACTTAAAGCATAGATAGTACTCAGTACACTGCTTAATAGCCCAAGTAATTGCCTTATTACTATTATTAAACCTTAAGCCATAACAAAGGGCTCCAAATGTGGTCTTGGTAATGCACACCAAAAGTATAAACAGGGACACCATCCATGCACAACATGGTACTGTTATTACTTTGATATATTTTAGCTGTTGATGGAATCAGCCTCTCTGAGAGCTACCACAGAGTTCGGGAAACCTGACTACCAGTCGGCCTATAAACCATAAACTAAGTTTTAGAGCTGTATCCTTTAGGAGATAATAGAATGAGTTGCCTAGTCATAAAAATTGAGACACAAGCAAAACCCATGTATTGAGTCCAAAAAATCCAGCATTCAACATCCTAAACTGGAAAGAATGTATTAAAAATACATCTGCGCCAGCCTAATAGATGAAGAAGGGTTAGCAGATAGAATCTGTTTACCCCTTAAGCTTCTTTGAGGTTTGATATTTCACCAGCTATGTTATATATTTATCATAAATGAAATGTCTCTTGAGGTTATTTTTCCATTTAGTCATTGTTGCATGATACAACTCTATATGGAACTATAGAAGCGCAAAAAAATGTATTAAGTTTTAGTAATTAAAATTTGATTTGTTATATGTAATTGAAAATATAACATAAAAGTTAGAAATCGTAACATCTAATTGAGAACATGTAATAAGAGGTTGTAATAAGTAATTGTGAATGCCTAATGTAAGATTATAGGTTGTTACAAAAGGTCTAAAAGGTTATAGAAGGACAAGCTAATGTTATATGCCAACAGAATATGATCTGAAAAAAACAAGTTGAAAGAAAATATTACTTTTTATCTTCATTAAGTGACAGAAGCAGAGTTGTTGAAGTGCTGAGCGAAATTACAAATGGAAGACTCTTGCACAAACTGTAGGTGTCAAATTTAAGACAGCATATAATTGAATTTGCAGTAGAAAAAAAATTACATTGGAAAAAGTGGTCTTAACCAAAAATAATGTCTGAAAATCAAATCCAACAGATGTTAATATGGATTGAAAGTGATTGTCAATTGACATTGAAAACAAAGATATTAAGACAATTTAATATAAGCATCAGCACAACAACAGTTGCTAATTACCTCGAAGAAATTTTCATTAAAACAAGTTTTATCCTTGTTTTAAAGTTTTATCACAAGGACACGCTAGATAAGCAATAATGAAAAAATTTTCTTCAAAAGGTTTAAACATACGTTTAATTGCAGCTATATCAACATCAAATGTTGTCATTATAGAAACTTTTTTTAGACAAGGTCTTTTCTGGACCTTGACTAAAAGAAGTTTAAATTCATAAATGTAGTATTATAAATGTAGTTGGATCTGCTCTGGCTTCTAAGTATGAGTAACTTTTTTGTTTAATATTTTATAAAGTTTTTTAAAATAATATTTACAATTTATGATAAAATAATACTGTAAACATTTTGAAAACATTTGATTGAACATGATCGTAGAGTTTTCAGTAAAGCCAATTTCTGTAAATGAATAAACTTTTGCATTTTGTTGCTTTAAAGCATTAGTTGCTAATGTTTTATGACTGTAATTAGATTTGGTTTAATAAATAGCTGTTTAAAATGGAGCAACATTTTGTTGAAATTTAAGTTGACTTTTAGTTTAAATAATTTTTCACCAGAAACTTTTTTTTTTTTTTTCTTAATTCAACTTTTTTTCTTCTCAATTTTTTCTCGAACTTGATACTCTAGTTTTGCTTATTTAAAAATTATTTTGTTTTACTTTTGTCTGCACTGAAAACAAATTGAGTGTGGTACTACCAGGGGTGTGGTGGGAATTGAACTTGAAACTTCTTGCTTATGAAGTGAGCCATTTACTGCTACACAAGCATAGAATTCACTAGAATACTTCAAGTTATGTATTGTATGTTGTATAATTTAAAATTATTATTTTTACTTACATAGGTACATGATGCATTAGCTGAAAAGAAGATGTTAGATAACTCTATCATCATTTTCACCACAGATAATGGTGGTCCTGCAAATGGTTTCGACTATAATTGGGCAAACAATTTTCCTCTTAGAGGTGTAAAAGCTACTCTTTTTGAAGGTATTGATAAAAATATTTTTTACTGTTTAAAAATTTACACACATTAATAAATGACTAGTTGAAAGTTTAAAATTATTTTTAATTCAGTTCAAGAATATTTATCACTTATTTTGTTTAAGCTAATAAGATAGACTAGGCTAGAAACAATATTATCCATTTTTAGCTACAGTGAAGGAAAAATTACTTAGGAGAAGGAAAACTCTGATGTCTGCAATCCCCCAATTTTTTTGTTGGTTAGGGTAAGAGGAGCTGATAATTTTTGGATAATTCTCCTTGTAGTACTATTAACATAAAATTACTCTATCCTGACCAAATACAAAAGTGGCTTTATGGAAATTCTTTTCTAACCACAAGGAACCATTGCCTCTAAACTTAACTAGTATTTAATAATTTTGTTATTTAGTTCTTGATGATAATAATTTCTCATAATGTTTACAATTTTAAAACATTTTTTTTATCTGTTGCACTCTGCTACACTTTAAGCTCAGTTACAACCTAGACTTTTATATTTCAACCATTTTTTCATGTGACACCTAAATCTATCAGCAACCGACTTTTCATATAGCCTTTAAGTTATCAATCAGCGCCCATTTTTTTGTGACACCCATTTTTTCATGTAGTGACCAAATGATCACATAAAATTGTTTTGTGAAATGTTTAAAATATAATAAAAACATAATTTAATCCATTTACTTAACCATAAAATTGAAGAAGTTTCAAGTTTATTTATAATTATACAAAACTAAGTCTGTCACTCACCTTGAAAAATAAACAAATAGAACAAAAAACAACCAAACAACAAAAAGTAATCGTATAAAAAGTTAACTAAAAAAAATCAATAAAAAGAAAAACAATAATATTTAAAAAAAAAAGAAGACAAATAACACAAAAAAAGACAAATAACACAAAAAAAGACAAATAACACAAAAAAAGACAAATAACACAAAAAAAGACAAATAACACAAAAAAAGACAAATAACACAAAAAAAGGAAAGAGTGAATGAGGTGACATGAGAAATAATGAATGAATGAGATAACACAACGTTTAATGATCAGAAGGTTTATAGAAAATAAATAAGAAAACTAAAGGATATATTTAAAAATTATGGTGAGACAAAAAATATAAAATCACTTGAATAATAGCAACAAACATAAATAAAGAAAAACATTAAATGTAATTTGTAACAGCACCACAAAAAAAAATACATGAAAATATAAAAAATATATAAAATAATACGACAGTGTAAACAATGCAAACATAAATTAATAAAACTTGATAAATTATTTTTTTTATTTTCTTTCAATAACTTTTTAAAGTTTTGATTTTCGAATTTATCACAATTTTCTTTTAACTTTGCTTTTAGTTGTTCTGTTTTTTTAAATGTTTTTCTTCAATTTTTAATCTTTAATGTTTTCATTGTTTTCACTTCATAAGCTTTTTTAAATTATCTTTTAAACAATTTATTTTTGTCTTTTTTTTTTCTTTTCTTTATTAATCTATTTTTCTCCTTTTTGTTATTAAAAAAATACTTTCTCCATTTTAATTGCCGTTACGAAGTGATGAAGTTTAAACATTAATAATTAATAAAAGTTTATGTATAAAAAATTTTTTAAATCAATTTGAAATTCAAAAAGTTGTTTAAATAAAATTTGTTTCAAACAGAAATTTAGTATTGTTATATATTTTTTTAGGTGGAGTTCGTGGCGTTAGCTTTGTTTACAGTAAACTTATTGAGACCCCTAGAGTTTCACATGATCTTATCCATATTACTGATTGGTTACCTACATTAGTTAACTTAGCAGGTGGAAAGGTATCTGATATTGGTTTTTTAGATGGATTTGATCAGTGGGCAACTTTGCAAAATAAACAGTCTTCACAGAGGAATGAGGTATTACTAAACATTGATGAAAAAGTCTGGCAGAATGAAGCATTACGAGTTGGAAGCTGGAAGATTATTAAAGAAGGTTTTTTAATTAAGTTATTTTTACTACAGTTTTTATTGTGTTGCTGTTATTTCATTCCAACTATTTATTTTCTTCCTTTTGCATATTTGTTATTTTCACATTCCTTTTTTAGTTCTCATTTATTGTTACAAATTTTCATTATATTTGGTCATTTTTGCTTATACAACAATTCGAAATCTAATTTTAAATTTTTAAATACTATTTATAATTTTTACAATTGTTTAAATGTTTTAGTCTTTTCACTACTTAATTCGGTCTGAAATTTTCATTACACGAGGCTGTAAATGACAAATATTTTATATAATTGATCCTGTGCTAGTTTTTACAAGTTGAGTAAGTTCCAATTATATAAAGAGCAAATATATTATTTGCTCCAGCTATAGGTGGAATTTGTATTAAAAAGGTTTCTCTTGTTTAATTTCACTTTTTCTTTCTTGAAAATTGATTTTTTGTTGTTGCAAAAATTAATTAGAGCTTCACTTTTTCTATCCTGTTTTTTTTAATAGCAACAGTCAATCTTTTATATTTATCTCAACGTTAGTAATTTTTTATTATTTTATTGCATTCTTTCTCCAGCTTTTCTAATATTAATGAAATGTTAATTCATTGCATTAAAAAAAAGTATTATTTTAAACAATAAGTATAAATATAGATAGATTTTACTTTGTTTAATTACAGTTTTTGTTTTATCTTCTTTTTTCTCAAAAATTCATTTAGTTGATATATTTAGTTTTTATCAAATAACATTTAGGTTAAAACCATAGTAGCTGTATTTTGAAATAAACACAAAATAACTAAAAAACTAATTAAATTATTAAAGTTTAAAATATATGAGGTAACTAAATGACAGAATGTAGAAATATATAATTTAACTTAATGACTTTCTTTTTTTTTCAATTGTTGTTTCAATCTATTTTCTTTTTAGCTTAAAAACATAAGCTTTGACAAAAGCTTGTGTTTTTAAGCTAAAAAGAAAATAGAATGTAACCCATTCAAAAATAAAATTAAAGTCAAAAAAAAGATGCAACAAGTATCTTTAGACATTTTACTATTACATACAATTTTATATATATTATGTATAAAATTTTTTGACTTTTTTTTTTTTTAATGATTCTTTTTAGATGTATAAAAAAAAAATTATGACACAGTTGAAGCTCTTGCTTCTGATGAAGAGAGTGTCTTTAAAGATAACTTTAAAGAAAATGACACAGTTTCCGATTATGAACTTAAAAATATCAATAAGTTTGCAGGTACTGATGGTCTTTGTAATACAGGACCAGTACAGCAACAAATGTTGATTGTGATGAAAAGAATACCATTTATGATAATGATATTAGTGATGATGATGATCAACCTCTGTCTAATATGGTAAATAAAAACAAACCATTCTTTTTTTCTAAACAATTTTAAAATAAAACTTTTATGTCAGTGATTCCAAAACATAAACTTTGTTAAACATGGTTACTGTGCATAAAAACAGGTTGATCCAGGTAGTTCCAGAGTCCTAAAGATTTAAACCTCTAACTACTTAATTGTGAGCCAAGTGTTCTACCACTTCTACTTCACCATGCCTATTACCACATTAATTTAAATTTGGGTGCATGCAACTGTGATTGCATTAGTAAATACATGGCTCATATATGGTAGAAATTTAAAATCAATAAATCCTAAAGCAAAGCACCTAAAAAAAATTCAATTTGAGGTTGTTTTTTTTTTTAAACATCTTCGCTTCCAACAAGGCTGCAAGCAGCCACTAATTAAAGTTGGAAGTTACTGGAAGAGAAAAGATGAAAATTGTAGAGCAAGATAACGATTGACAGATGACTTAAAGGATTGCAAATTATATGAATCAGGAAAGCAAGATGAAGGAAGCAAATTCCAAAGAGTTGATGTTCGAGGAAAAAAACTAGACGAATAAGCGTTTTTAGAGCACTTAGGAACAGTCACAGAAAAAGAATGACACTTAATTGAATGACGAGTAACACGAGAATGAGTTTTAGTAGATGGCACAAGAGACGCTAGCTCTTTAGAGCAGTGCCCATTATATTATTTGTAGAAAACAGAAAGAGAAGCAACATTACAACGATGTGTATGGTTGGAGGTTGGCTGCAAGAGCAGGTCCAACTATGTTTACAATGCATTTTTGCACCTTGTCTAAAAGAGCATCATCAGAAGAACCGCCCCAGATATGGCAACAGTATTCCATACAAGGCCGGATTTGAAATTTATAGAGATAGAGAATAGAATCCGAAGTAAGAAAGTGACGACCTCGATAAAGAGATGCAACCTTAGCAGATGCTAGCTTTGCAACTGATTTGATATATGGTTTCCAAGAAAGATTGGAAGTAAGAGTTAATCCTAGAAGATGAAGAGTAGATGACTCATCGAGTACATCACCATTCATAAATATAGGAAGATCTAAATTATTGCGATAACGATTGGCTGAAAAAAATTGAGTTTTATCTGAATTAAAGTTCACCAGCTACTGTGAGCCCCATGCTGTAGCAGAAGTGATATCCTTTTCAAGCTCAGATGCCCGCTAAAAGCAATAAGAGCTTCTTATCATGACATGAAAAAATAGTAGTATCATCAGCGAACAATGTCACCTTAGATGTGAGAATATCTGGAAGTTCATTAATGTAAATTAAAAAGAGTATAGGCCCAAGGATAGAACCTTGAGGAACCCCTGAAGTTACAGAATAAGAACAAGAGTGTTGTTTATCGAGGACAACTTTTATGTTATGATTGGAAAGGAAGGATTCAATGATCTTAAAGATGTTGCCGAATACACCATAAGAAGAAAGCTTATGGAGAAGACCAGCATGCCAAACTTTATCAAAAGCTTTTGAAATGTCAAGAACGATGGCCTTAACCTCTCCACCTTCATCTAATGCACGATAAAATCTGTCAGTTATTACTGTTAGCAAATCAGCTGTAGAACGAGAAGATCAAAATCCATATTAATGGTCAGAAAGTAAGTTATTAGATTCAAGATGAGATATTAAGTGTTTGTTAATTAAAGATTCAAAAACCTTGCTTATGATAGGAAGAAGACTTATGGGACACTAGTTAGGCGAATCAGATCGCTCTCCAGAATTTTTGAAGATAGGGATAACAGATGCCGCTTTCCAGCAGGCTGGAAAACAAGACTCTGATAAGCACTTGTTGAATAGTTTTGAGAGTATAGACGACAGCTCCGGAGAACACTTCTGCAAGACAATAACAGGTGTTGTCCGGGCCACAAGCTGTAGAAGAGTCTAGGCAGGAAATCACTTTAGATACAGATGCTGGAGTGATATGAATGTCTAGCAATGGATCAACCTGTTTGTTGGCAATATCAGGTAGAACGCAACTAATGGAATCAAGAGATGATATTGATGAAAAGTTTTTAGCAAACAATTCAGCTTTGTCTTTAGGTGAGATGACAAAGTCTGAACCATACAAGAGAGGTTGAATTAAAGATTTGCCCTTATTATTGATATTATCAAAGATTCTCCAGAAGTCACGAGAGCCCAATTTTTGAGATGAGATACGAGATTTCATGATCTAAGAATAGCAGCTTTGGCATTAGGCAAAATCTTTTTACAATTGTTTCTAGCAATAATAAACAGACGTCTGTTTTCTGGAGAATTGTTTTGCTTATAAATATGGAAGTAACGGTTTCGATTGGCAATCGCAGCAGCACAGTGTGAGGAAAACCATGGAGGAGAGTGAGGCTTGACCTGGAATCGTCGAGAGGGAACAAAGGATTCCATGCCAGCCTAAATCCACGAAGTTATGTAAGAAGCACATTTGTCGACAGGAAGACAAAAGATTTCTACCCAAGGGCCATCACAAAGAAAATCACGGAAAGAATCCCAGTCAGCTTTACTGTAGTTGTAAGAGGTGCGATAATAGGGGGATTCAGGTGATGAAGAAGAATGAGATATTAGTTTTAGAGAGATCAAACTGTGATCAGAAGCACCTAAGGGTGAATGTGGAGAAACTGAACACTGACTAGGAACAGAAACAAGACATAAGTAGAGTAGAGAAGGTAAATGAATTGGGTTGTCAGGAAAGCGAGTTTGAAAGTTGACTATTTAAGTTAGGGATTGAGAAAGGCAAAAGTTGTGGGCTTTAATGCCTGCAGAATCACTGACACTAGAGCCAAGCCATTCAGAGTGGTGAGCATTAAAGCTACCGACAACAACTATATTAGCTGATGGATAAAGAGAGAGGGCTTGGTCAATATGATCAGAAATAACATCAAAAAGAGTGCAGTCTTGAGATGAAGGAGAGCGATATAGAACAAAGAGAAAGACGATAGAGTGAAGTGGTGCTAAACAAAAGCACATGAAAGAATAGTCTGTGGATTCAAACCTAGTTTCACAAACCCGTTTATTGAGTCAAGAAGATCCAGCATTCAACATCCTAAACTGGAAACAATGTATTAAAAATGCATCTACGCCAGACTAAGAGATGAAGAAGATGGTCAACAGATAGAATCTGTTTACCCCTTAAAAGGTGACAATAAGTTGAATATAGGTGACATTAAGTTGAATATAGGCAGAAAAATGTAAGTTTTCCAGACCATCTCTTGAAACTTTAATATCACCATAGGCTAAAAGACCTTTACCTATCAAAGCAACCCCAATAAAAGGCAGAATAAACTATCTACTAGTATACACTGAGAAAAGACAGTAATGTCAAAAATACTCTATAGGGTTTTCATACATTCAATGCTAAAAATGTTATATTAAGTTTTAATTGCAAAGAGAAAAAAACTGTTTTAAGGATATTCATGCATAAGAACTGGTACCACCCAACATAAGAACACCACCTAACATAAGAACACCACCCAACATAAGAACACCACCCAACATAAGAACACCACCCAACATAAGAACAATACCCAACATAAGAGCTGGCACCACCCAACATAGACATTTGAACGTTTCTTTTTAGCCTCAAAAGCCAATTTTCACAGATAATCTAAAATTTTTAAAAGAGCAAAAATGTTTATGTTTTTGTATTTTTGCAAAAAAAACAACATGTTTTTACACAGCTAATAATTTTTTTTTGAAGCTAGTTTTGGATGAAATAAAATAATAGATATAGTTATAATTGACACTTTTTTTGGAGTAGGGAGAGTAGAAGTTAAGGAAAATTAGGGGTTGTCCATAAAGTACATATGCTTTTATTTGGACCCTCCTCCCCCCCCCCCCTCTTCTCTTAGGGTGAGTAAGTTAACAAAATAATGCCCAGTTTTCTAAGACATTAAAAGTACTACATAGATATTAAGTGCATGTATTGCACATCCATATATACATGTCCTGAACACATTTTATTTAAAGAAACTGGTGTGTTTCTTTTTTATTTGTTGGTATGCAGCTATTTTAACAATTTTTCTAATTTTAAATTATTTTACTATGAAGCATTATAGTCTTTTGTGACTTTTTATTTCAGGTAATTACTGGGATGGCTGGTACCCTCCTCCATCTTTTAATGAACAATCAAATAATTCTTTCAGTTATTTGTCCAGTACTGTGAAATGTGGTCACAATATCCCTATTGTCATCAATCATTGTGATAATTATTGTCTATTTCATATTGATGAAGATCCATGTGAAATTAATGACTTATCCAAAAAGTTCCCTGACGTTTT
Source organism: Hydra vulgaris (assembly GCF_038396675.1). Classification (NCBI taxonomy): domain Eukaryota; kingdom Metazoa; phylum Cnidaria; class Hydrozoa; order Anthoathecata; family Hydridae; genus Hydra; species Hydra vulgaris. The sequence continues at coordinate 4,946,132 of NC_088929.1, read as the reverse complement.
AGCAGCACTGATAAATAGGCTTAATACATACAGACAGTCAATGGTTCCACCTAGAAACAATATGACTATTGATCCAAGATCAGATCCGAAGCTTCATAATGGAGTATGGCAGCCATGGGAGATACTTAATTAACAGTAATTAAATTTATCTTTGCATATTAATTATTAAATTTATTCTTGCATTAAAATAAGTAAATTCAATTAAACCTTAGTTTATATATGTAGTATTTTATCAAAGCTTGACAAAAAGAGAAAGTTTATGTAAAGATTATGTACTTTTAGATAGCTTATTCATTATGGCTTATACATTTGTCAAATATTAACACACAAGACAGAAAGATTCAGAATAATTAGTTTTGACAAAGCACATTTAGACAGTCAGCCAAACAAAAATAAAGACCATCATTGTTTATATTTATTTTAAAAAAATAGTCCAAACAGACAAACACATAAATAACATAAAACACATAAATAACATAAAACACATAAAATACTCATTAATCTTTGTTAAATACTGATGAACAATAATATAAAAAAATATTACAAAACCAATACAAATAATGAAAATCAACTATAAAATAAAATACGCATAAAATGGTTTTTGTTGTAAAAAAATAAGAAAATTGTTTTTCTATATAAATAATTTGTGTATGTAAGGTATGTTCAAATATTGAAGCATTTCCTGTATTTGTATTATTTTTCTGTAATTTGTAACATCAATCATACCAAAGTAACAGTTTTCCAAAGTAGATAAAACAACTTCCATTTATCATATGTGGTCCCCATGTATTTTCCTGGCCACTAATTAGCATTTTAAATAATAGCCTGTAAACTATTCTAAGCTTTTTTGACTGTCTTATGTAATACCTTTTTGAATATATTTTGTGATATCTTTTTGAACATCTTATATGACACCTGTTTATTACAAATATAATTGCCATAAACTGTTTTTACCCTGTGTGCATCTATGGAAACTAAAATCTAATACTGAAACTAAAAGTGATAATGAAGCAGTTTCAGTGTTGCCATTCGCAACATATTAAAATTCTGAGTAGAAATTGTTATACTTTTGTAAAGATTGATAATACAGTTAAACTAACTGCATATTTGTAATGATTAATAATACAGTTAAACCAACTGCATATTTGTAACGATTGATAATACAGTTAAACCAACTGCATATTCAGAATCAAAAAATGATGAATAAGTAACTGAAATTTTTTCACTAATAAAAAAATATCTGAAATTTTTTCACTAGTTCTATTATAAATAGTTAAAAAAAACTATCAAAAAAATTGCTTAGAAAACCACTTATCTTATACTGCTGATTTAGGTGAACAGTCTGACGTCATATTAAAATAGCCTGCTGCCACGGGCTTCAGTACATACATTGACTGACCAATAGCTTGACTTGCAGCAGAGTGCTGCTACATCGACTTAGGGTTTGGCATGGGGCAGCAATCTTTTTATTCATTATTCTTCATTTTTTTCTTCTTTTCCTAAAAAAGCCGTATTGATTAAGAAAAGCAAAAAAAGTGAGCAAATACTTATATAAATACGAAATACACTGCGACCATTTTCTATAGACGCATCTAGAATTTAGCGGATTTACAGTGTTACCGTGGTAATAAAATTGTTCTAACGGTACTTTTGAATAAGTATATGTAAGAAAATAATGATCCATTATGCATCTGATTTTTAATTGTCTTGATTGTATTAAAATAATTAAATTTTTAATATTCACATGGCAATTTTCTATAGACGCACTAAAATTTTTACGAGTTTCGTCGCAAATTTCTTATATTCTGTAGTATTTTTTATTTTGTGAATCGAAATTAAGTTGAACTTAACCAAATGCCGAAAGGAAAGGTCCTTACCGATATTGAAAAAGGTCCAATGGCTTGGCTTATCATCAAGAAAAAGATCCAAATCGAGAAATTGCTAGAAGATTGAAGAGATCAGATCACGTTACCCGCAATTTCTTGAAAAATTTAACAGATTATGCAACAATAAAGCGGAGCCAAAGAAATATAAGGTTTCAGGCCGTGAAAAACGCAGAATTGTTCGACTCGCATCAAATTCATCAAAAAGTTTAAAAACAATTAAGTCAGATTTGGGTTTAAATGTTTGCAAGGAGACGATTAGGAAAGTTCTTAAAGACACTCCACGCATTGTACGATCAAAAGTGAATAAAGCACCAAATTTGAAGCCCATTCACAAACAGAAACGGATGAAATTCGCCCGCAAAAAAATGGCACGCGATTGGGAACAAATATGAAATTTTATGTTAAATTCTCATGAATACGTAAGATGTCTAAGTAGCTGAATATTTTTGTTTTCAATACCAGGTGTTTTTTTCGGACGAGAAAAAGTTTAATCTTGATGGGTCTGATATTTTTAGTGGCTACTGGCGTGATTTGAAGAGAGAACCCAAATATTTTTCGACAAGGAATTTCGGTGGTGGATCTTTGATGGTTTGGCTTGGGTTTTGTGCAACAGGAAAGTTAAATTTAGCATTTACATCTTGCAAAATAAAAAGTTCTGAATACATTTATGTGCTAAAATTATTTTTTATTCCTTTTAAAAACAAATATCGACGCAAAAAGTTTGATTGTCAACAAGACAACGCCAGCATTCACTCTAGTAACGAGACTAAAGCTTGGTTTAAAGCTAAAAAAATTGAGCAAATGTGGTGACCTGCTCGCAGTCTAGATTTGAATCCTGTTGAAAACATCTGGGGAATCATTGTAAGACGTATCTATGCTGACCAGAAGCAATATAACTCTGTGGCAGAGCTAAAAGTAGCAGTATCAGAATGCTGGGAGGATATGGAGCCAAAAGTGCTGGAAAACTTGGTGGGAAGTATGGCAAAACAAATTTAGCAAGTAATTGAGCGCAAAGGAGGCCCAATCGAGTATTAAAATGTGATAAAAACATTTTTTTTGATAGTTTTGTTAAAAAATGTGAATTGCGTCTATAGAAAATAGTCAGCTATCTTTTGAATTTAATTCATTTATGATTGACCTCTTTTCAAATTTGATTTTTTTTGGTGATAATGTTCATTATTTTTTGATACTTTATTTATAATTTATTGAAATACACTATTAAAATAAAGATAAGTACGTTTTTAAGACATAATCCACATGCGCCTATAGAAATTGGTCGCAGTGTAGTAGATATATAGTAGATATATATATATATATATATATATATATATATATATATATATATATATATATATATATATATATATATATATAAATTAAATATGTATGTATGTATGTATATATATAACATTTAAATTTCAAATAAAAAGTTTTAATATCTGTTAACTAATCAAAAATTATCAATCAAACCAATCCAATCAAAAAACATTTTCTGAAAAAGTTTTGATTAAAAAGTAAAATCAATAGTTTCTTAAATATTTTTAAACAGTTTGTAAACACTTGTAAAAGATTACATACCTTTACCCTTAAGAAAAGAAACAATGCAGAAAACAGTTAGATATGATTTTGGTATTTGATAGGTGTCACAACATAAAGGCTTCACAAAAATATCCAGAAGATTATATAAACTTTACAGAATATTTTACAAGAATTTATGGACAATAAAGGTGCTCCTGTTTCTCCTTTGTTGAGAAGTATTTTGTAGGGTGATCTGGAAAATCAAACAATCCAAATTATTTTTAGACATTTGCATTCTGGGTGATAAGGAATGGGAGTCATAAAAAAAATTTTAATGTCTTTTAAAGGAATTAAATAGTTTTAAATCTATTAAATGTAACATTTTAACAGCTAAAAACAATTTGTTTGGAATGACTAAACCATAGATTTATAGATCTCAAAGTCTGATATTATCAGCGCCTAAAAAAGACATACCGCTAATAAAGAATCGCAATTTCCACACGTATAATACATAAATTTTGAGAAGCATGTATATGATACTCTCTATTTAGTGGACCAGTCTCTGTTTAGTGGGTCAGGGCTGTAAGTCTTTAATAAAGGACAATTTTAAAGTCATTTTTGACCATTAAAGCTTAAGCTAATTACATTCAAATAAATTACATTTACATTTTAAAAATGACATTTCCTTTCCAATCATAGTATAAAAGTTGTCCTCGATGGACATCACTCTTCTTCTTATTCTGTAACTTCAGGTGTTCCTCAAGTTTCAATTCATAGCCCTATACTCTTTTTAATTTACATTAACGATCTTCCAAATATTCTCACATCTAAGGTGGCATTGTTTGCTGATGATACTACCATTTATTCTTGTCATGATAAGAAACCAACACCCTCTGATTGCTTGGAGGGGTATTTGTGTGTGAGGGGGGGGCTCACAGTGGCTGGTAAACTTCAATACAGATAAAACTCAATTTTTTCAGCCAATTGTTATCGCAATAATTTAGATCTTCCTATATTTATGAATGGTAATGTGCTCGATGAGTCATCTACCTTTTATCTTCTAGGATTAACTCTTACTTCCGATCATTCTTGGAAACCATGTATCAAATCAGTTGCAAAATTAGCATCTGCTAAGGTTGCATCTCTTTATCGAGCTCGATACTTTCTTACTCCGGATTCTATTCTCTATCTCTATAAATCTCAAACCCGGCCTTGCATGGAATATTGTTGTCACATCTGGGGCGGATCTTCTAATGATGCCCTTTCTCTTTTAGACAAGGTGCAAAAATGCATTGTAAACATAGTTGGACCTGCTCTTGCAACCAACCTCCAAACATTATCACATCGTTGTAATGTTGCTTCTCTTTCTCTTTTCTAAAAATACTATAATGAGCTCTGCTCTAAAGAGCTAGCGTCTCTTGTACCATCTACTAAAATTCATTCTCATGTTACACATCATTCCATTGTCTCATCCTTTTTCTGTGACTGTTCCTTAAGTGCTCCAAAAACTCTTATTTGTCTAGTTTTTTTCCTCGAACATCAGCTCTTTGGAATTCGCTTCCTTCATTTTACTTTCCTGATTCATATAATTTGCAATCATTTAAGTTGCCTGTCAATCGTTATCTTGTTCTACAATCTTCATCCTTTCTCTTCCAGTAACTTCCAACTCTAAATAGTGGTTGCTTGCAGCCTTGTTGAAAGCAAAGATGATTTAAAAAAAAATTAATATACTACATTGTACATAAATTTCAAATATATTACATTCTACAAATATAGATGATCATACTTAAAATAAACAAGCAGCAAACACACATAGTTTACCAGAAGAATATTAAGGCAAAAATATTGTAAATATGAAGCATTAAATCCCGGCTGTACCACAATATGATTTTGCTTTAAAAGAAGTTAAATAAAATTTTTTTAATGTCTTCCTGCTGTCATCATCTTTTTGTTAACTGATACCAACAAATGGTATAAAACCGGAAAATCCCGGTCAAAACAGGACAGATGGTAAGCCTATATATATAGTTCTTATTAGTATAAAATGATTCTTTTTTGTGTAACATAGTTCATATTTGCGTAACATGGTTCTATTTTGTGTAACATGGTTCTTTAAGTAAATATTTAATAATGTTATGTTCAGGGATGTGGAGTGCCGAAAATGGCTCTGGATTGAAAGTCACAAAAAGATTATTTCTTCCTGGTTTTGATATGCAGTAAGCTTCAAAAATGTAAAGAAGCTTATGGACTACTTTTTAAAATAAAAATAAGCCTTTTAGGTTAAAGGCAGGCCCAGATTAAGGTGTAAGCAGTGTAGGCTTCAGCCTACACAACCACGGATTTAGGGGCACGGGCACTACATACTATCCTTTTTTTTTTTTTTAAACTAGAAAAATTGTACAATCTGTAAAATAATTATTGACAATAAGCACAATACTATCCTGATGTTATTTTGATTTAAATAATATCGGAAATTTGAAATAGTAATAATCAATGCATTTTGTTGTGCGGTCTTCTAAACCTCGTTTATTTTTAGATTGTTATTTTTTCGTAGAACCAGTCGCACACCGATAACGTATGTGGAGCCGCAGACGGCAGACAATGCCAGTGCGTTTACTTATTTATATTTGTCGTAGCTCGCCGCCGATGGTCATAAATTGGGTAAAATAGTATTTATACTATTTTACCCAATTTATGACCATTTTTTAAAATTTTTTTAAAATACTTGTTTTTATTTAAAATATTTTAAATGATTTTATAAAATATTAAATAGTATTAGTATTTCGTATACACGCGTCACGTGCATCGAAAATTCCTCCGTTTGATCGTACGTATGTTTTGTTAACACTATTGTAACTTGTAAATTTAAATTATAAAGGTTTTACTTTCGTGCGAGTAGTGCGTTTTATATATAGTTTAGTGTTCGATATTTATGTAAAAATGGATCAGAAACGACATATTAGTGGAGCCCAAGCGAAAAAGCGTGTAATTTTTAAAAAAGAAAAAGAAGTGATTTTACTTAGTAAAATTCCTAGGTTAAATAATTTCTTCAAACAAATAAATAACATTACCCCTAGTTGTGTTGAAGATAATAAACTAGAATCTTCAAATGACATAACTATTACTAATAATTGTTCTACTACTTCTACTTCTATTTAATGTGCTGCATCTTCTTTAGATCAATCAGTTGTTGATGTAAATGAGGAATCAGAAAAATCTGAGCTAAATGTCATTCCTAATCCTCTTACGCAGAATAATACAAATAATTTTAAAGATCCAGCAGATTGGACAAATAGTAATATATGTTGTAATTATATTGCAAAATTTGGATATGATCAGAACATTGATGCAGATTTTACCTCATCAAAACGATCTTATTCTGATTATGATCGTTATTGTAGTAAATCAATCTTTATGAAAAATCGAAAAAATGGATAAAATGTTTCACGGAAATGGCTTGTTTATTCAATTTCAAAATTTGTATTATTTTGTGCTCCATGCAAATTATTTGGATGCAGTACTCAACTGGGAGATGCTGGATTTAATGATTGGAAAAATGGACATTTGCTTATTTCCAGGCACGAAAATTCTTTGGCACATAAAAATAATACATTAAGTTTTATTACATTACAAAGTGATGTAGGTAGAATTGACACTCAATTTGCAACACAAGTGACTGGTGAAATGAATTACTGGAAAGCTGTTCTTCATCGAATTGTTGAAGTAATTAAATTTCTCGGTGCAAAAGGTTTATCATTCAGAGGTGATAATGAACAATTTAACAAAATTAACAATGGGAACTTTTTGGGAACGTTAGAGTTACTTGCTAAATTTGACCCTTTTATTGCTCAACATATAGAAAAATATGGGAATAGAGGGAAAGGAACTCCGTCTTATTTATCATCCACAATCTATGAAGAACTTTTACTTTTGATGAAGAATGATATAATTAAAATTATATTAAAAGAATTAAAAGCAGCCAAGTATTATTCTTTAATTGTTGATTCTACACCTGATATAGCAAACGTCGATCAACTTGTTATTGCATTAAGATATGTTTTACCTAGTGGTGTACCTGCAGAAAGATTTTTAATATTCATTCCAAATAGTGGTCATAAATCTGAAAAAATGAGCAATGTTGTAATGGATTTTCTTAATTCACACAATATACCAATTGAAAATTGTCGTGGCCAGAGCTACGACAATGCGAGAAATATGTCAGGTCAATATTCTGGATTGCAGTCAAGAATTAAAAGTTTTAATTCATTTGCAGAGTATGTACCATGTTCTGCACATTCTCTTAACTTGGTCGGAACGTGTGCAGCAGAAAGTTGTAATTCTGCTACTTCATTTTTTATGCTTCTCCAGGAACTATACAATTTTTTTTTCTAGTTCTACTGCACGTTGGGACATTTTAAAAACATATTTGAAGAAAAATCTTAGTGTAAAAAATTTATCAGTATTTCGCTGGAGTGCTCGTTTTGATGCTTGCCATGCTTTATTTAATTCTTATGCATTTATAATTGAAGCTTTGCATAGTATAGTTGATAGTCAGAAAGAAAAAGCTGTATATAAAGTAGAAGCTAATGGGTTGCTTGCAAGATTAAAAACTTTAATGGGTCAGCTTAGTAGATAAATAAATTAATATAAAGTTTAATATGATTTTAGTTTTAATGCTTCAAATAAAAAATTACAATCAACTGACATTGATCTTCATACAGTATTAGACCTATATAATGGCCTTGAAAATTACTTGGTACAGATCAGAGATGATTTTGATGTTTTTGAAAATAAGGCTGTAGAAATTACTGATTGTTCAGAGTATGCTAAAGATTCCAAGAGAAAAAAAAAGAGAAAGGTATGTTTAACTTATTAATTTTAAAATACACATTAAATAATTTGAAAAAAGTCATAAACATTAACAACATTAAAAACTATTTTTTTTTAGGCTATGGCTGATGAATCCAGATCTCAACCTCTCACAGAAATCACAGGGAAAATAGATTTTATTAGAAATGTATATTATGTGATCATTGATACTCTTAAATGTCAACTTAGTTCAAGAAGACAAGCTTATGAAAAAATATCAGATATTTATGGGTGTATACCCACATTGTATAAAACACCGAGTTCTATTGTTATAAGGAACACATGTGAAACTTTGGCAAAATATTTTATTGATGATGTTGAAAACTCAAGCTTACTTATAGATGAGTGTATTCTTTTTTCAAAATTAATTTCCACGGATAAAAATGTAAAATCTGTTCTCTCTATGTATAAGTACATCAAGACCAAAGAATTAGAGTGTATGTTTCCAAATTTAGAAGTAGTTATGCGTATGTACCTTAGTACAGCAGTTTCAAACTGCTCAGTCGAAAGAGCTTTTTCTGTACTTAAAAGAGTAAAATCCTACTTGAGGTCAACCATGAAGGAGGAAAGACTGAATGCATTAGCAATATTTAGCATTGAAGCAGAATTGGTTGAAAAATTAGATTTTAATGATACTATTAACACATTTACCCATCAAAAAGCAAGAAAAAGAAAAGTATAAAATAATGGTTTGTTACTTTTTGTAATATGATTATTTTATATTTTTATATATCTAAAATATATTTTGTTTAATTTTAATTTTATGTTTTTATTTGTTTTTACATAGGTATTATATACATGTACATATTGATGTGACTAATAAACCTAAAATAAAGTTTTATTATTTATTCAAGTATCGAGTAGAGAAATATGTAAAAAAAAAATTTAATTGGGGGCACCAAATTTTTTACATCCAATGGGCACTGTAGACCTTAATCCGTGCCTGGTTAAAGGAACAATAAATTTTTAAACCTAGAGTCTTTATAAAAAATGGGGGCAAAGACACCAGAACTCTGGACTAAAAACATTAGTTTTTTGTATGCTTGTTGTATTATAACGAATGATAGTGACTTGATATCACAGTTTCGTGCTGTTTTGGTAAGAACTTTGTAATAATAAGGATTTCTGTCTTACAATCGATTTTTTGGGTTATTGGTCTTTATAATGATTTGGTGATTTGAAAAAGGTATTGTGGAGAGATGAGTCAAAGTTCAATTTGGCAGGTCCTCATGGCAATTTGAAGGTACGTAGACCTAAAAGTAAACGTTTGAATCTTAGATAGACAAAAGGAATGGTCAATGGTGGTGGTAAAGGTTGGTTAGGGTTATTTTTTCAGTTTAAGTTTTTTGGAGAAGGACCTGGGAACCATCGAATAAATTGATCAATTTGTTTATCATTATATTCTTAAGGAAATGATCACGGAAATAATATCGTGCTGATAATAGTATGCTATTTTTATGGATTTAAACAAGACTTCTACCTAAAACACGTCTAAAGTTGGTAAATAATGCTTTTCAACAAATCAAGTTGAAACAATGAAGTGATCAGCTCAATCACCTGATCTCAATCCGATTTAAAATTTATGGCATCATGTTGAACTTTCTATAAAACTCAAAGCATGTCTAGGGGATATCTGCTGCATTAAATAAAATTGGCCATTAAATAAAAGTTTTCTGACTTGAATATATTGTTGGAAAAAAATGTTTCTTTATGTCTTTTATATAGAACAATTAAAACCAAACTGAAGCAACTAATAAACAAATTATGCACAATTATTTGAAACGGTGGAAAGAAAATAAAAGTCATAATACTATTACAGTTTCCTAATTTAGCGATATTGCTTGTCAAATTATTGTTTGAAAAACTACAGCTTTGCACTTAGTTTAACTTTTAAGAAGTTAAATTAAGTCCAAATAAAAAATAAAAATGTTATCCAAAAAATTTCCTTTACCTTTTAAAAACGCTGATGAGTATACAAATTTATCAAAGCCACGCAGAATGAAATTTCACAAGAAAAATTGAAAAACAATGCCGAAAAGATGTGTCATGATCCTAAATAGTAAAGGAAATACTATTTTTATATTGATTATAGTATATTTTTTATAGAAAATAAAAAAAAGTTGCTAATGTTTTGGAAGACCACATTTTTACATCAAAATATCAATAACATGCGCATGTATATGCAAAACTACTTTTTTATTTATTTTCAGGAATTATTCGTATTATGAACAAATCTTTTCCGTATCAATCATATTAACAATTTGATTTCGTTTGAAGAGTAGCTAGGAAAAAAAATGCTGTATTCAAATTAATTAAGTTGAAAGTACTTAAAGTATAGTAATTAAAATTTAAATTATTCAAAGTATAGTTGAAAAATAGAATTTTTTTATTTGGTTGCTTATGTTTTGGGGGACAATTTATTTTATGTTTTATTTGAGTAAATATAAATATAGTTTAAAATACTTTATTTGTCGGATTTTCTTAACGAGTTTTCGACGTTAAAAATAAATTTTAAACGCTAAATTTTTCTTTTACAGCTTTCCGTTTGAATTTACACGCTGCACTGGTCGGAATGACAAAAATTTTGAAAATTATGTTGACTTTTATTTTAAAAGATTTAAAAAAACTTTTAACTTTTTAACAAGTTTTTTTTTATAACCTATATACTTAACTTTTATGTCTTATAAACTTTAATTTTAAATTTTTTTCAAAACTTTAGCTTTAACATTTAACTTTAATTTTAGTTTTAACTTTGCAACATTAACTAACTTTTATAACTTTTTTAACTTTGTGCATTTTTAACTTTTCATTGTAAATTTTAACTGTATTTATAGTAAAATTTGCTTATAAATTTTCTTATTTAAATTGTATTTATTAAGTAATCGAACGATCATTGAGTAACTTTTTAAACTTCTACTCTGTCACATTATTCATATAGGGGAGAACCTAAAACGGGCTCCTTTTAAAAAAACGATAGAACTAACTAGCTATTACCAACCAAAATTACAAACAAAGTTTTTTTCAGGAAATTCGATCTATGCTCTACAATTTAACATCAGAAAATTAAAGGTGTAACTACCTTACGTTAAGAAGCAACCGTTGAACAAAGAAATTGCTAGGAGCCCATTTTCCGTGGAAGTAGCCTAAACTGAGCCCCTTTGTTTAATTTCTGAATAAAACCTGATTATTAATCAAAAATTGAGTATAACTAATTTGTAGATGATTAAAAATTGACGCTCTGAGTAAAGAAAAATTGATAATAACTTTAGTTTTAGTCAAACTAAGAAAAAATTTAGCTCAATAAAATTTTAAAAGTAATACTTTCAAATATTCTTTTTGCCAGAAACTAGCAATAAGAAAAACTATTTTTTGAATGGTTTTCTTATATGTTTATGGTCAGCTGAGCAATATTCTACAATTAAGCTTGTAACAATTATTGTCCAAGCAAGAGATTTGACAGAGGCCCATCTCACCTTAAGGGCCCGTTTTAGACCACTTTCCCCTACATTCAATTGAAAGAATTTTTTTCAATTCAAATTGATTCTGAGTTTAACAATGAACAAATGTTATAAACACGTTTGTATGTAGCACGTTTTGAACACGAAAATTATTGCTTTTAGCTGTTTTTTGAGTTGTTTTGAGTTTTATTAACACTGCATATTTATTTTATGATAATTTAATGTATACATTATGGAGATATTAAAAATTTCTAACAAACAGAATTTTTTACGCATTAAAAAAAATAATTTAATGGAAATCAATTCATAAAATCTAAAATGCTGAGTGTTACGCTTTTTCAACAGAATGTAGCCTCTTCTATTGTTAGAAAATTTGTTGAAAAGTATATCAATTCCAATGCGACGTTAGTGGCCATCCATAAAGTACGTACGCAGTAAAATCCTGATTTAGGACCCTCTTTGTGTGCATTCAGCGCTACCTTTCCTCTTTCAGCGTACGTGCGCTTTTTAAGTTACAAAAAAAGCACCCCATTTCCCAACGCAATTTCAAAACATTGGGTAGTTCAAAATCTTCTCAGTGAGCTGAGTAGTTATAAAAGTGTTTGTTTTTTAAGCTCATTTTAATTTTCAGAGAGCGTTGCGACGGCAACTTATATTTGAAAAACGCTTTTTGATGGTCTAAAGTTAGTTTTTGCCGCTGGTATCTTATCTGGCATCTTTTACAATCCCAGAGGAAACGCCTTTCTATAAGTTCTTGAATATTGTATTGTTTGTTACTTAAGCACTAAATGTGACGTTCCATATACTTCTTCTCAATCGGGGTTCGATAATAGACGACATTTTTTATGAGAATATCATTTCGTGTACCGTAATGAATTTGCTTGTAACGAGGTAGATTGTTGAATTTTGATTGGTGCAGAAACAAATTTTCTCTTGCGGATGTTTTGGAACTACCATCTAGCTCATTGACTTATTTTTCAATTTTGCTCAGAACTGTTAGCCAATTTTATTATTTATTTAAGTGTTGCAATTCAGTTCAAAGTTAATTAATACTAGATAAATTAATACTAAATAAAATTTTTGAAAACAATCTAAGATTAAATAAATTTTTAATCAAATTTATGTGTCTATCTTTGTTGTCAATTTTTATGGAATTAAACCTAATTTTCAGAGAGCGGCTTTAGGGACAAATGCTAGTGGCCCTAGGTACAACTGAAAAAAAAGCTTATGGTATCTAGGGCCACTAATTTTTAAACCCTTCAACATGACGTACTTTTATAGTTTAAATCAATATACTAACGCAAAGTAATTAGTATAGAGATGTGATCTTATCAATTTCATCATTTTTAGACAAGTCTAAGGCCTTGAATTTGGCCATTAAAAAAATCCCAAAATGGTTTTAATTTAGTAAATTATTATGATTTAAAATTTACTTTATTGATCATAAATTTAGTAATAGAGTTCAACACAATTAAGGTAAGATTAACATAGTTTTCTGACAACATCAATAATAGTTTAACGATTATTATTGCTGTTTTGTGTAGCTATATTGTATTTTTTATAACAAGTTATTTAGACAACATAAAACTAGATGATGTAGTTTTCTCGCTTTCAACACAACAAGAAATTAAAAATCTTTTTTTTCTCGTAAACAAACTAATTTCTCTTAAACTAAACTAAACTCATCTTTTCACATAAATAATTTTTTTTTGCATTTTAAGATGTTTTATTGAGAAACTATTTAAAAAATAGCAAGTATAAAAAATAAAATTTCTTCTTATTTCAATATATGATGTCGATGGACTTTTGTATACTGTTAAGAAATTAAGATGTTGCAAAATTACTGTACTGGCTTCATATTTCTTTTTTATATGATTTTTTCGTTTTCACCAATATTTGAAAGATAAAAGTCCGTTTTTTATTTCAGTGTGGAGAAGAGTTGCGAGTGAAGTGGGTTGCGAGATTTTGCATTTTAACATCTGATAAAAGAGATTAGTAATCCTTTCAAGAAAGATGAAGGAACAATTTACATCTAAAATAGCAATTTATCTTGCAAAACAGTGCGAGGACAGTATCCAGGGGGGAAAGGGGATGGGTTTAGAGGCTTTAGCCTCCTCCCCCCTTCCCCCATGTCTGCGAGTGGAGGGGGGCTCAGCCCACCACCATCAAAAAAATTGTATCAAACAGAAAAAAGCCTCTATCATGAGTTTAGTATTTATCATAATTAGCTTAGTTATCATAATTAATTTACTTATCATTATACTTTTTCAAATAAATCACATATTTAAAAAAAATTAATATTTATTAGATACCAGAGAAATAAAATGTGTTCAATGAAATTTTCTATGAAAGGTTATTTTTAAAACAAATTGAACATAAATTGGTTTAGGGTTGGTATAAGAATGTCGAAGAAGGATACGAGATAGAAACACAGAATCTTCTTGCTGGAAGATGCTATTGAAGTTCTTCTAGCTTTACAGTTATCAACTGGAGAACACGTACTGCAACTCTATGATTGGAACAAAAACAAGAGATGGTTTTAAGTAGTTTCAACAGTGTCAAGAAGAATTATGTTGTTTCATTTCAATTGTCAACTAAGAGTTGTGAGATTGGGTGCGAAGGTAATACAGGATGCCAGACAGAAGGAAGAACCCAGTGTGTAGCTGGTACTGTAAAAGATCTCTGGCAGAGGAGTTCTGTTTCTCATATTTCAGACTTTTCTATCAGGAAAAAATATAATTTAACTACTTTTCTGAAATATTGCTTTTTTAATCTTTTTTTATTTAGAGTTCAAAATTGCTATGATCTAAAATACGTGTGGTAAATATTTTGTTACAAAAAATACAATTTTAATACCAGATTTCAAATACTTTAGTTAGACGAAAGAAGGATAAAGCTGAAAAAGAACAAAACCAGAAGCTCTCCAACAGAAGTCAGAAAAAGGGAATGTTTCAAGAAAGAAATCAAGGAGTTGTTTGATATTTCTGTCGAAAATGCTGCTGAGGTTATTTTGTTTAACAAAAAAATCATAAAGGATGAGAGACTTGGAAGATCAAAGGTACGGCGCAAAGCTGTAGTTGGTGCCAAAAACAGGAAGTACACAAAAGCAGTAAAAATGCAGCAAAAAAGCTTGTTGTTGCTTATTCGAACAATAAGCAACAGCAGTGACGGATCCAGGGGGATGCATCCTCGCCATCCCCTCCCTCCCTTGAGCCTTAAAGTCCTAAAAAGAGAAATGAGGACTTTTTTTTTTAGGAGACGCAAATGTGATACAAAATACAAAAATATTTCAATATAGTTCTTAACGGTTTATATTAGTCCAATGACATCATATATTAAAATAAAAAGAAGAAATATGAAAATTTACTTTTTATGCTTTTTTTCAAAGTGTTTTTCTATAAAACCCCTTGAAAGGCGCAACATTTTCTTTAACCATTACCTTTACATAAGCAGAAAAACACTAGACCGGACTAGGCCGCACATGTGATCTACTTTAAATTACACTCTCATATATAGATAAAAATTTACAACCAAATTTTCTGAGCTCAACTGAGCGCAATAGGTGCTAGGCTTTTTGTTATAAATGATATCCAATCGAAGATTTTGCTTTAAAAAACTGAAGACACATGAATGAAACCTTGTAAAAATCTATTTTAAATACCACTTTTAATGTTATTGTGAAAACGTATGAAACATTTTCTGAAGGAGGATGGGAACAAATAAGCCCCAAAGTTTCCACCCCCTCACCCCAAACGTGAGGGCAACAAGTTGATATAATATTTTTTGTACTACTTTCAAGTAGACTTATATTCATCAATAAATATTAAGTTTCATAATATTATCTTTCAGCATTCAAAAATTACAAACTTATAAAATTTTTAACCCCCTCAAGTTGAAGGGGGTTTCAACTTTATATGGTCATAATTTTTGAATGCTAAGAGATAAAATATATGAAACTTGAAACTTATTGATGAATATAACTCTACTTGATAATAGTACAAAAAATATTTTATCAACTTGTTGGTCTATTGTTTGTGGTGGGGGAAGGAGGGGGGGAAGGGGAACTAAGTTTTGTGGTTTGTATGTTCTCAGCCTCCAATCATCTCAATTTTTTGCAAAGTATCTTTATTTGATATAAGCATAAACATACAAATGTTTGGAGTTTGCTCAATATCAGGAAGTTAGCTACCTCAAACACCAAAAAATGCTGGATCCGTCACGATTTTTTTTAAAAAAGAGTTTAGTTTAGTAAAGAGTTAAAAATAGTTAGTTAACGAGAAAAAAAGATTTTTAATTTCAATTTCAAAAAGAATTTTAATTTAAAGTTGAAAGCGAGAAAACTACATCAGCTTTTACTTTTAGTTTTTATGTTGTCTAAATAGCTTTTCTAAAATGCCGTTTTTATCTAGAAAGTTGTACTTTAAATGTGTCAAATGTGTTTTGTTAATTTAAATAACGCTCATAAAATGGAAAAACAGTAAATTATTTGTGAAAAATAATCATTTCATACACCCTAATATTAATGTTCTAAGACTAAAACAACAGAGAGCACTACACGATGAAATTCTACAGGTTCCAAACAAACTATGATCTTATGATGTAAATTCTTGGCCGCTACGTTACTAAGGTGCCCAGAGTAAGGAGGAGTCAGGGAGAAGTCAAAGACTCCAACCAACCTGAGGAGACTAAGGGGCTCTTGATGTACTAATGTATGATGTATCTCATCACCTAGATTCTTATATATGTATAAAAAATATGTTAATAGAGTTCAATTTTATTGAACGTCATTTGTTTATATTCACAATATCAAAGAATATTTAGACATGCAACATGTACCATCTAATTGAAAAACCATTAGGATCTTTCAGGATCACCTTTGATCACCCCTAAAATGATCACATGAGCGGTCATGATCACTCCTGAAGACCGTATATGTCCAGTTTCCATTTCCTTGTCCGCAATTACCTATATTTAGACATACAATATGTCTTATCTAATTGAAAAATATTGGGACACCTCAGGACCATCCTTGACAACCACTAAAATGACCATTTGAGCGGTCATGACCACTTTTAAAGACCGAATATGCCCAAATTTGAATTCCCTGACCGCAGTTACCTTTGTTTAAATATACAACACGTCCTATCTAATTTAAAAACCATCGCGACACCCTATGAACACCCTTGATAACCCCTAAAATAACCACTTGTGTAGTCATGACCACTCCAAAATAAAAATGGAGCCTCAAAAACCTCTATAAAAATGTATCATGTGTTTATATTTAACCCATAAATAGTTTTGCCATTTTTGGCCGACTGTGCGCTGTCACTGCAAAAAGATATGGAATACAGAATTGTACCCATACTGCTACAATGACACATGGTATTAATTCAGCGGGGGCAAATATATCAGGTTTTGATGTTTCACTCTGTTCTGCTAGATACCATGCTTCAAGAAATATCTTGAAGCTATACTGTTTTCTTGTGGTGGTTACAAACATTTAGCAGAGCTTGTGTTGGTCTGGTTGGAAAGTGTAAAGGTAAGGGAATTCTGTTTTCATAAACCAATTGCATTACACTATGCAAGATTTCATGCAAAATGTTTATATTATATAGCCATGGAACTGCTAGCCACCCAGATGGATGACATTGTCTTTAGCTTGATTACTAAGAAGGAAAGATCAAAAGTCCACCACGTTGCAATGTACACAGGATTTTTTCATGCAATGTGGTTTTTGAAATCACCAGTAGTGAGTTAGTCACCAAATATGGATTTGAGTGCAATCTAGGACATATGCAGATTTCAATGAAAATGTTTTAAGTGCAGCTATCAAGAGCTTAAAAAGCCACCTGTGGTTCTAACATAAAGAAATTTTGTCCTTGCACTAGCAGATGATCAGTTGGATGAGAATGTGCGCAATGGCATTGCTCAAGCTCTAGTGAAATGTCCCAGACATGAAAGATTTGAACTTAGAAAATCTGTTTTCTCTAAATTAAACATGGAAAATATTCCTAGTCTGCCCAGTTTGGTTGGATCTCAGAGTTGGGTGCTTTTTTAACATCTAAACCTGTAGGAAAAATACTGGATGGAATTTAGCTGCAGATAAAAACGTAATAGCCATAATAATTGTTGATATTATAGTTATTATTATTGCTATTGTTATTAAAATAGATATTAATAAAATAAAAAAAAACCGTGCTCACTGCCCAAAACTATAAAAATTAATGATGAATTTTCCTCTGATCCAACTGTAACAAGTAGGGAAATAAATAAATTGTTTCTGTTGGCTTTAATCTCGCTAATAAAATTCCTCTTGAGTATAATAAAATAGATAGAGTATGATTTTTCGATTACTTCGGTCTTAACATCTTATGAATTATCTTTATTTTGAGCAATCTTTTAAGATGCTCAAGTGAAATAAATCAGCTGACCATGATAATATAAATGGTAATTTTGTCATCGAGTTTTATGAACTCCTAAAAGATGTACAATTTAAAGTTTTATATTGTTCAATAAAACAGGGCGTTTTTCCTGATTTTCTAAAAATAGCTAAAGTGACTCTACTTTTTAAAGCTGGTGATGCAACCAATGTTTCTAATTATCGCCTAATGTCTGTTTTGTTTGTTTTTTCTAAAGTTTTAGAGAGAATTTTATATAACGTTAATTATGATCACCTTTCTTCAAATAATATACTATATGTTAATCGATACGGATTCAAAAAAAGTAACTCAACAGAACATGTAATAATCCAAATTATTCGCAAATATCTGAATCTTTTGAAAATTCTCAATTCACTTTGGGAGTTTTTATAGATTTATCAAAAGCTTTTGATACAATTGATCATAAAATTTTCCTAAAAAAACTTGAGCATTATAGAATTAAAGGAAATGTTTTACTATTACTTAAAAGCTATTTTGGCAACCGTAAACAGTTTGTTTGTAGTAATTTAACTGACCCACCTAATCTATTAAATATAATCTGTGGTGTTCTCCAGGGTTTTCTACTTGGGCCCCTTCGTTTTATCATTTACATCAATAATTTACATAAAGCTTCAAACTTGATCGCTGTCATGTTTGTAAATGACACTAACCTCCTTTTATCTGAAAACAATATTACAACATTATTTCTAAATATGAATATCGAATAAACAAAAATTTCTAAATGGTTTAAAATAAACAAGTTTTCACTTAATGTTGAAAAACTAATTAGGTAATTATTTTTCTAATTATTACTAATTAGGTAATTATGTTGAAAAACTAATTAGGTAATTATTTTTCTAATTATTACTACTTAGGTAATTATGTTGAAAAACTGATTAGGTAATTATTTTTCTAATTATTACTAATTAGGTAATTATGTTGAAAAACTAATTAGGTAATTATTAATTAACTAATTATTTTTCATCCAGCTCACAGTGGAGTATTTCAAAGTAATAGTCGATCAAAAGTCGATTACAAAAATTTTGTAAAAGTATACTATTAACTATATATCATGAAAGATTTATAAACGCTACATCACTAAACAACAATTTTAGTGTTGCCCACTCCCCCTTCCAGGTATAAAAAAAACTCGGACTTCGCGTGAGCTTATTGTATTTGTTTTTTACGCTTCCTTTTACAGCATACATGCTTAAACAATACTTTTAAAAGTATTGTTTAAGCTTGTATGCTGTAAAACCTTTAATAAATCACGATGAACGTTGAAGAAGAAGGTATGTACATACAAAATAAATGTATAGTTTCTTCATTTTACTTAACAAAGTAAGATTTTTTAAAATATATATTCGAGACTAAAATTGTTAGATTTTTTTTTGTAAATACTATATTCAAAATTGTTTTCGTATATGAATTAAGCCGAACTTAGCAAAGATTTTTTATGTAACTTAAACATTAGTTATTCTAGTTAGCATTTTTGAAATAAAATGTTCCACATAAATCTTTTAAAATTTAATTTTGATTAAATAATACGACAAAAACGTTGTCTTTTGAATAAAAACTTATTTCATTTTTTTTTCAGAATCCCAACTAATGGTGAAAGAAATGACTAGAAAAGAACTCTACGATGTTATGAAACAATGCCCAAAGAAAAAAATTGATGACAAATTTGTGTTTTTAGAAGATCATCTCAAAATTATTACAAAATGTACTGAAAATGAACAAAGTTCACTGAAAAACGCATTAAATACTTTCAAGTTTCATTTTAAACAAAAATGGATTGCTGCTAACTACATAGAAGAACGTTTTTTGAAGCACAATGAACTATGGCTCAATGCTATCATAAGTTTACCCACCTGTATAATAAAAAGGCCTGGTCGACCATCAAAAGGTTTCGAGTTGTTGAGTTCGCCAAGCAAGAGACGTAGAACAAAAGCTTTGAGAGACCAAATATCTTATGCACAACTAACCTATGCTGCCCAAACGAGTCAGCGTGGTGCAGGACATTGTGATGCGTCTAGAATAATGAAAGATATTAGCTGCTCACCGGAAAAGGCAAACAAATATAGAGAAAACTTCAATTCCATTCAGACGAATGTTATAAAAAAATACACACCATCGGAAGCATTATCAATTATTGTGGAAGCCAATATGACAAGGAGACAATATGAAATAATTCATGCAGCTAATAAAAATATTTATCCATGTTATTCGCTTTTGAAAGAATCAAAAAAACAATGTTATCCTCCACAGGAGTCAATGACAGTTTCAGAAACATGTTGTGAAATTAAACTACAAGATATTCTAGACCACACAACTAGACGCTTGTGTGAATATTTAGATGAAGTTTTGGAAACCTTAAACGAATAAGAAAGAAGCAATTTAGAAATGTTATTAAAATGGGGTTGTGATGGCTCACAGCAGCAAACATTTAAACAAAAATTCCAAAATTGTACAGATAGTGACTCTAACATTTTTCAAAGTTCATTTGTGCCTCTACGGCTTATATGTCATATTGGTAGCCAGAAGATTATTTGGCAAAACCCTGTGCCCTCTTCTACAAGATAATGTCGCCCGATTTGAATTCGTTTTATCCATGAAACTAAAGACATAACAAATGAAGAAATCTGCTATATAGAAGATCAAATAAAAAACTTAAAAAAAACTGAAATATTAAAGTTTTTAGGTGGTATTATACATATAAAGCATACCTTGGCATTTACAATGGTTGATGCAAAAGTATGCAATGCTGCAACCAACGCGACATCTACTATGAGGTGCTATATATGTGGACTAACATCAAAAGACTTTAATAATTTAACCATAAAAAAAAATAGATAATCTAGATGCCCTTAAATTTGGTTTATCGATATTGCATACAAGGGTTAGGTTTTTCGAATCTTTACTACATTTATCATACCACATTCCCATAAAAAAATGGCAAGCGAGAACATAATAAAATAATTGTAGCTGAAACAAAAAAAAACATTCAAAACAAATTCAAAGAGAACATGGGGCTGCTGGTGGATATTCCAACTGCAGGTTTTGGGAATACTAATGATGGCAATACATCAAGAAGATTTTTCTTAGACCCTCAAACCTCATTCTGCATTACAGGAGTTAACATTGGACTTATTAAAAATTGTAGTATCATTTTGGAAACCTTGTCAAGTGGATATAAAATAGATATCAAAAAATTTGAAAAGTTTGCAGAACTGACAGCAGAACTTTATGTTGAAATTTATGGATGGTATCAAATGACTCCTACAATGCACAAGATATTGAGACATGGTGCCACAATAATTGATCAAGCTATACTGCCTATTGGTTAATTATCTAAAGAGGCGGCTGAGGCTCGAAACAAGCACTTCCGTGATTAAAGGCAGAATTTCTCGAGGAAATTTTCAAGAGAAATTTGTAATAGGGATATCATAAACAGACTTCTGTTAAGTTCCGATCCTTTGTTGAGCAGTGTCAGAAAGAGGCTCAAGAATAAAAGAAATGCTATTTCTAGTGAGGCATTAGAGTTCTTGCAACCAGAAACATTGAACGAACAACGTCAATATGAAGAGGAGGCATCTAGCGAAAATGAATCAAACTAATGTTTATTTTTTATCGTTTTTTAAGTATATTTTTTTATTTTATGTTGTTTTTACCTTTATAGTAGGGTTTGTTTCAACTTTATAGTATGTGTATTTGTATATTTCCTTTTGTTTAAATTGTTTGTATTTGCATCACTTTTTTTAAACATTTTTACTCTTAAGGCATTTAATGTTTTAATTGAAGTTTAACAGTTTATAATGTTGTTTAGTTTTTTTTTAATTTTTTTTTTTAAACTTCTTTTTGTATGGTTTATATGCAAAAGTGTGTTTTGAGTAAAAAAAACCTGCACAATTATTTTAAATATTATATTATGATTTTAAACTGCATTTAATTGTTTATCTAATTGTTAAAAGCCATAAAATAATTTTGATCAACTTTTTACCATAAATACTCCACTGTGCAGCTTCTAAAAAAAACTTTTGCCTTACGATTTACCATTACTTTTTACTGACAAAATTCTAATAAAAAGTGTAATAAATACAAAATTTTTGGATATCTATGTCAATGAATACCTTAATTGGAAATATCACATAGAATTCTTGTGTAATAAAGTTGCTGAAAATATAGGAATATTGTGTAAAGCTAGAAGTGCTTTAAATAAACGCTATTTAACTCAATTATATTACTTCTTTATCTATTGTCATTTAAACTATGCAAATATTGCTTGGTGTAGTGCTAATAAATTCAAACTTAGGCAAAAGCATGTTACTCGTCTTATCAATTTTAAAGATAAATTTACTCATGTTAAGCCTCTCTTATTTGAAATGAAAATTCTTGATTTATATCACCTAAATGTTTTTAATATTCTTTGTTTTATGTACAAATGTAAAACTAACTCCAACCCAGTTTCTTTCCATAATTTATATACCTTAAAAGATAAAAATAAATACAACTTAAGAAATGATAATTCAATTCGTCAATCATTCTTTCAAACTAAGTTAGGAAAATCAAGCATTTCATTTCGTGGAGCTTCTCTTTGGAATAAAATAGTTTTAAAACATTTTGATTTTTCTTTGGAAAGGAGTTACCTCTTATTCAAAAAAAATGCTTAAGGAAATCATTTTGTCTATTGATGATATATTTTTATATTTTTAAACATTGAATAATTTACTTTTTTATTTTTTATACAGCGACGTAACTGAATATGTATATTAGAGGTATTCAAAAAAAGTGAATTTTCAAATCTAAAAAACCATACCCCCTAAAATTGGGGCAAATGTATAAAAAATGAGCCTCGCAAAATTTGAGCGCTGTCCGATCACTTCCCCCCCCCCCCCTCAAGTTAAAAATTTAGTGGAAAATTGACCGAAAAGTGGTAATTTTCGGGCGCCTTGAGGGAGAGGTAATTTTTTTTTTTTTAAATTTTTTTTTTTTCTGCTATATGTATATAAGCCTATATTTTTGTTTAAAAATATATGGTTTTTTTCCTACTTCTCAAAAATCTATGTTTGGTGGTATTGAAAATCTTCATGATTTTTTGTAGTTAAAGTTTCTTAAGAATTTTTGTAGTTAAAGTTAGATTTATATATATATATATATATATATATATATATATATATATATATATATATATATATATATATATATATATATATATATATATATATATATATATATATATTTATAAGCCTTGTGTGTATTAACATATACACACAAGGCCTCTCTAACTATTCCCAAGACATACCAGAGGGAGCAACCAACTTCATTTTGCCAGAAAGAATGAACAGTTGTTGATTGTGACCTCAGCAATGTTGTTTATCTATATTGAAAAAAACACTATTTATCTATATTGAAAAATCAAAATGAGCAAGAATAAATAAAATTATAAATTTATATTCAAGTTTTATAACAGAAAAAAAATTTACAAATCTAATAATAATCAAGTTTAACTCTTTATCTTTTTTCGCATCACACCAAGTCCATCATTTGATTTTGAAACGAACAAAACAAGGCAGTGGTTCAATAGGCATTTGGGTCTGTATGAGTGCCTGTGGAGTTGGCGTTTTTCATTTATTCGATGGTAGACTCAACAAAGAAAGGTACATCGAAATTTTGGAAAACTCGCTTATTCCTAGCATTGATTTATGGCAGTTGCAAGATGGATTTATTTTCCAGCAAGATAATGCGCCGTGTCATAAAGCGCATGTTGTTAGCGATAGGTTCAATTTTAATAAAATTCAAGTGCTTCCATGGCCTGCCAATAGTCCAGACTTGAATCTAATAGAGAACTTATGGTCGTGGCTTTGATCACAAGCTTGGTAAAGAACAACTTTACAATTTGGAAGATTTGAAATCTTTTATCTCTCATCATTTGAAAAATGTGCCTGATGAAGTAATCAAAACTTTAATGAATTCAATGCCAGAACGAGTACAAGAGTGCTTAATCTTTGAAATTGTACCGGATTTTTGTTCTTGTGATCTGAATACAGATCGAACTTTGTCCACAGTTATCAATCTGTTGTGCTTTTCAGTTTCATAAGAATATCTATGAATATACTGCCCCATCATATCTATTGACCGTTCTGAATGGTCATTTACAAAAATCAAAGTTTCAGCATATTTTTGAAAACTTTTGAAGCATGACTGAGTATGCCAATAGTTTGGTGGAAGTGAGAGCCAGTCTTGAACTCGTTGCTAATCAAACCCAATCATGTCAAAAATCAGGTAAGAAAAGACATCAACCAAGGCAGACAAGGATGGTGGTTTTTTCCCAATTTTTGCATTCATTTTATAAATTTCCTTGATATCTTGCTTTACTTTATTCTCAGGCTTATAATAGTCAGAGCTAGGCATATCAAATGACAGAATTGCTGATGCAATTTTTGCCTTCTCCTCTGATGCTAACTAATCATCTAGCAAAGCTAAAGGTATCATTGTTGAATCCAAATACCAACAGTGTTTACACTAAGACTCTAATACAGCATCGACAGCTATTGGGTTTGTACATCCCTTCTTGTACAGATGCATTTGATGTATGGCTGTAATGTCTGAATGAGCTTTGATGACATCCTCAGATTGTAGATACCATTTTGCATAAAAGCAAACAATAAATTCTGTAATAAGCTTAATTTCAATTTTCAGTTTATCATTTTCCTGAACAAACGTAAGTTGATTGGATAAAAGCCGAAGCTTTAGATAATAAATTGCTTTTCCTAAAAATCTTGCATGATGAATAGCACCAGTTTTTCTTACTTTATATGTTATAGGGGATAAGTACGTGACAATCTGCAAGCTCACTTCTATCATCTCTTATAATACCTGGTTTACTAACGTATGCTTTGTAAAATGTTAATGACTTCATAGCTGCCTTTTCTAAAAACTGCTTTTAACCTTATTCCAATCAAACCGTAACAGTAGAACTGAATTATAGTTAAAATTAGGTTCTTCAAAAATATTTTTAAGCTTTTTGAAAAGTGGATTATCAGGTCCACTAGTTTCTTCATTGGTCACTAATTTCCAAAAGTGAAGCATTCTTAATTCAGTCACATGATGCCTACATGCTATTTTGGAGGAGATACTTATCCAGTTCTTGAGATATTCTGGAAACTGATCCTTTATTCGTCCCAGTGTTGGATGATGTTGTATCAAAGCATATTCCTCTAGTTTTTGACGTAAGTTGATACTCCTTAATTAAGTTCATTACACCTAAGAACTGATCTTCACCAGTGGATGACGCTAGTGGAGGTACTCTAAATAGGTAAGTCTGTTCATTAATTTTAACTAAAACAGCCATTCTATCCCTCTTTAACATTTTTCTTTTGTTTAGCTCAAACAAGGTCTTCCCATCAAAATGAATTATACATGGATATGGAGATGCTTTAACATCGTCTATGGCTGCTTTAACATCTTCTTTTGAAATTTTTGCCATGTTTTTATTTTGTTTTTTCATTTTTCTATATGCGGTAGACTGACTGCTTTTAACTTCTTTAAGATCAACACCTGATTGATATAGAATTGCATTTGTTACCTTCTGTAAAAAATTTGGTAATATATCACAGGCTGTAGCAGTAAGTGAAACATTACCAGCAAAAACATCTTTTGGAATTTTTGCAATTACTGTGTCTGGGTTTTCAGAGACTTCTATATGATACCAATCACCTGGCTCGAAATCAGATTCAATTGAAGAATCATCGCTTAGAATTGTGTCTATAAGTTCAACATTGGGTACATCATCTCTCAAAATCTTAGGCTGTAAACGATTTTTCTTCCTGATGCTTTCTTTTGCCTAATTAACAAAAAAAACGTAGTTTTAGTTTTTAATTTTAAAATTAGTAGAAAAAAGAATTAACATAGCTTGAGAAAGAGCTAAAGTAATTAATTAAAAGTATTGGATACCTTTTTTCTATATTTAATATCCTCTGAACCAATAACAAACTTTCTTTCATTTTCCTGATCTTCAAGAAATTTTAGATCTTCAATCTTGTCTTTTAGTAATCTTTTTTTATCTTTACTGATTGTGTTTTTGAGATTAGAATTACCAGCCCAAAAAAGCTTTTTTATTTCAATCTCAAACTCGTTTTGTTTAGCCAAATCACCACTATTTCCCCTTTTTGCATTTTTTTTTCAAGTTGGAATAGGACTTATGCAATTTAAAAAGTTTTTTAGCTAAACTTAAATCAGTTAATCGTAATCAACAAATCAATAAACGATAATCTTTTCTCCTAACTAAAACTCTGCTATTTACAAATTTTTCCTCAATATATATACTCTATGCTTTTCCTAAAATATCCTTCAAAACACCGTCATAAATCACCGCAAAAACATATTTACAATTATTATTGGTAAAAACTATTAAAGCTATTAAATCTCTAACGTCATTAAATGTTCTAGAACTTTCCGGAGTTACACTCCTCCTTGATCCTTACGGATGATCCAAATAGCAATCAAAGTATTTCGAAGGCATGCGCCGTTCCCGACCACTCCGTCGCAAAAGCATGTCAATTTCTTGGGGTCTATCTTCAGCTTCGACATTTTCCTCGTTCGTCTCTAATACATCTTTAACTTGCTCTCCTTGATTTTTAGCGTTCTCTAGACCAGTTTCAGTATTCATCTCTATTTCCACATCAGGGATAATGCAGGACTGAGTATCATTTCGAGGTCTAACGTGTTTCACATGACGCGGAATGCCGTTCACTTCTACGATTTGTTTCGACGCATTCCGAGTTATCGTAGCTGGTTGCCACTTTGTATTTGCCACTTTGCACCTCGCATTTGGTGGTTTCAGCCAGACTTTATCGCTGATTCGAAACCTCTTGTTTGTGACATTTTGCGCAGGAAGATTCTTTTTTCCCAATCCTTTCACACCAATGATATAACTGTATATTTTGTCCATCGGAGTTGCACCATTTTTGTCGGCTGAGACATTGTACCAATATAGTGCTTCCGGTATCGACATTTTCGATCGTTCTGCTATTCTCTTGATCGTACGGTGGTTTCTTTCTACTATTCTATTTCCTTCAGGATAATGAGCGGCTCTAAATCTAATTTGCACTCCCCAACTATCAAGGAAACTCCTTATCTCTTTAGTTTTAAATGTCGGCTCATTGTCAGTCAATATTTCAGACGGTGCTCCACGTTCACAAAAAATAAGACGGAGTATTCGGACTATGGCAAGACTTCCGTATGAGCTTGATAATTGTTGCCACAACGCGTATTTTGAAGGTCCGCAATCAATTAGACTCAAAAACTTGTCAGTGCCATAATGCGTGATGTCCATGGCCAATCTCTCCCAGTTTCCTTCAACATCCTATTTCCCTTTTTCCCACCGTATTGGCGCTGGATCTATTGACTGACATGGTTCGCAACTTTTTATCACATTTCGAACATCGTTTTCAGTAGCAGTCGGAATTGCTTTACGAACAAAGTTTAACGTTCGATTCACTCCGAAATGTCCAGTTCTTAGGTGTATATCGGAAATAGATTCAGCCTTCGTAGCTACGATTCCCATACAACTATTCCGAGACTCTGGCACAGTCAGTTTGTTGAGCCATCTTCTGCGAACTCTTGTTAATGCGTCAGCCAAATTATCTTTAGAAGGAATGAGTTTTACCTCAACGCTAACATTGTATTCTTCAATTAGCTGTTGCAACACGCTCAATCTTCTTCGAATCAGCATTTCACCCGTCGCTTTTGATCTCAACCTTGATTTTCCTGTAAGGGCGTCAGAAACCCAGTGGAATACTGTCACGGAATTGGTAAAAACAGTCACTTTCTTCAGCTTCTACATCAGAGCCATATTCATTCCACGTATCACAGCGTCTAATTCTGCCATGTTTATATGAATATCAGACGTTTCTTTTCGCAGCCATGTTGCATCCTCCACAGTAGTTTCCCCAACTTGAATAAGAGCACCCATCGCTAAAGAACTGGCATCAACCCACACTTTTCCCTCATCACCACACACAGCCCAATCACCACAAGCAAGCTTGCAACGTTCCACCTCAGCAAATACTTCTTTAAGCACCCACTTAACGTTCTCGTCACAAATTTCATCGTTCCAACCCTTCGTCAGACTGACAGCTTTCGTCTTCAAGAGACTACAAATCACTCGCAGCCAACCACACACGGGTAAATGTCCTACCAACTGTCCACAGATTGAAAACACAACTCTCCTGGTTAACTTTTGCGAGATAGCATCAACTCGATTCCCTCTGGACCACATCAGTTTGTTACCAACCTTGCGCACACACAATCCTAACACACGAACTCCATCATTACCAATCTGCTCACCTTCTTTACTTTCTGAACCATATTTTAAAAAATGCCTCTGGCATAATCAAGACTCGCCACACTTTCGTCTACGAAAATGTCGTCAACATAAGCGGACGTTCCACTCTTCACTAATTCGTCTTGATCAATGACGGCACTCACAACGGATTTCATGATCATTAGCGCAACATTCAATCCGAAACCAAGTCGTGTCAAACAATACCTTTTATTTCGAAACACCACTGTTTGGAAGGGCCAAAGAGATTTATCAGTTTTAGTTGAAGATAAGCCTTGCGTAAATCAATAATTGCTGGTTTGTTACCCATTCTTCTCCATTCTCTAAGCTTTTCGACACACACATCTGCATCTCTCGTGTATGTCTCAATGGAATCGTTAGCTTCTCTCCAGTCCAGAACAGGTCTGATTTTGTGGTCTTTGTTTCTCTGAATGACAGCCATTAAAGGAATCTGCCTTTTGGGCGGCCCCAATTCATTTTTGTCATACTCTAACAGCCACTTCCGATCAATCCAATCCTGTAGTTCGTTTTCATAGTCTGCTCTAGCGTGTTGTGGAATTCCGTACTGTGCCACTTTATTGCGCAATCGGTCGGGGCTTTCTCCATCTCTCCATTTCCATTTGACTCTCCATTCAACACCATTAAAAACTGCTTCATGATCTTTCTTTTTTATTTCAATTTTCTTAACTTTGTCCTTGTTCAAAGCCGATACTCCACAGTAACTCAATCCGAACTTCGCTTTTCCCAAAGGAGAAATGGATACTCCTCCTAGTAATTTAATGAAACTCATTCCGAGCATCATATCAACTCCAAACGGTTGGAAGTCCACTAAAATAACTTCATCACGTGCTTTAATGCCATCAACCTCAAGAATCACGACCGTTGACCCAGTGCACTGATGAACTTTTCCTTCAAACGTTACTACCTTTTGAGAGTTTGAGTACCTACATTGACTTTTGGGCAGGAATTTTTTATTCAAAATCGTCTTCGAACATCCTGTGTCCACTAAAGCTGTCGCAACCATACCGTTAACTTTTAAACGAATAACAGATAATGCGCTCATTCCACCGTTGTTCAGGAGCGAGGTAGCGCAGATTCCTCGCTCCTGCAATCGTTTCCCTGCAGCTTCCAGCATTTCGATGCAATGTGTCCTTCCTCACCACATTTAAAACATCTAACAGTCTTCGGTGACAAGTTCTTCGCAAGCAAACAATTCTTTGCAATGTGATTCAAACCTTTGCAGTTGTAACACACTAACGCGGTTTTTGTAGCATGGCGTCTAGATACAGCGCCAACAGCGTCACTGTCAATTACATTTGCACAGTTCAAAGCAGCTCTTACTCTGGGTAACATTATATCAATCGGGTCCATTACGGCTCGAAATCTTGATGATAAAACTTCTGGCAAACCCACAACAAACGCCAAACGCACAGACTCCTCTGATAATTTAGCAAGATAGGCTAACCGTCTTAAATGAGCCAAAAACACGTCGGCTTTTTCTCCGTCACATAATTTTCGTTTTGTAAACAGTTCATATGCAGTATAGGCATCAACAGATAACGCCGCTAATAACACACGCTTGACTTCCACAACATCTTTTTTATCTTCCGCGGTTAAAGCATATTACACTGCATAAGCAGCTTCTCTGAGAAGAATCGGAAAAAGTAGTTCAAGCTTTAAGTTCTGAGTTTCAGCAATCACTTTCGTTCGTTGAATCCAAACAGCAGCATCCGAAGTGCCATCATACGTTTCAAACATATCAAATAATCTCATACTTGGTTCTATACCCGGTTAGCTTGTAGTTTTTTCTCGTAATCAACAAATCAATAAACGATAATCTTTTCTCCTAACTAAAACTCTGCTATTTACAAATTTTTCCTCAATATATATACTCTATGCTTTTCCTAAAATATCCTTCAAAACACCGTCATAAATCACCGCAAAAACATATTTACAATTATTATTGGTAAAAACTATTAAAGCTATTAAATCTCTAACGTCATTAAATGTTCTAGAACTTTCCGGAATTACATTAACACATCAAATCCAGCTTTAATCCAGGGTCTCTTGATTTTAGACAAAATACATTCACAACAACTCTCCGAACATCTAGAAAAAAATTTTTTTTTAGGGGGACAAGCAATAATACTCGATATTAATACAGATCGACATTGTTGGTTATATATTAAATGTTGAAGTATATCCAAGCCTGTTGGAAGTTGTATATCTAAATAGGAAAATTTATATTTTATAAATAAAATAAATTTTTTAGCAACTAATGACTCATTATAATTCCAATATTAATAAAAATGTTTATACCTGATATAGCTGGTTTTGCCTCTTTTATAATAAAAAGTTCCTTTTTCATTGACCTAAGTTGTGCTTCACTCATTTTTAATGTTTATTGTATGTACTAATCTGTATTTATTAGAAAAATTCAAAAAAGTTTTAAACTATCAGAATTTACACGAAAATATATGTATATAACATTAGGCATAACAGAAAATATATTTTAAAAAATACCAAATTTCATGATTTTCAATATCACCAAACATAGATTTTTGAGAAGTAAGGAAAAAACCATATATTTTTAAACAAAAATATAGGCCTATATATATATAGCATAAAAAAAAAATTAAAAAAAAAAAAAAAATTGCCCCTCCCTCAAGACGCCCGAAAACGATCACTTTTTGGTCAATTTTCCCCGAAATTATTAGCTTGAGGGGGGGGGGGGGTCAAAAGTGAACGGACAGCGCTCAAACTTTGTGAGGCTCATTTTTTATATATTTGCCCCAAATTTAGGGGGTATGGTTTTTTAGATTTAAAAATTCACTTTTTTTGAATACCCTAATGTATATTGTACACCTAGATCAATGGTGCCACAAGTCAAAAATTATAGATATTGAGTTATGAATGTCATTTAATAGTATGTTATGTGTTGTACATGGTGACAAAATACCACAAGTCTAAAACAAATGTTTACAAAATGACAGATACAACTGGCACTTTTAGTTGGACACTTTTTGGCTTGTGGCACCCTTGATCTGGGTGTACGATATGAATGCACTTAAATTTTTCTTGTGCTTTATTCACTTGACCATGTAAGTATGAATTTGATTTTTATGAAATTTTTTTAAATTTACGAGTGGTTCTCGATGAAGACTTGATGGTCTTCTGCGAGTGTCCGCTTTCTTTTTTATTTATTAAATCAAATACTTGTATATTTTTTTGTTTATTTATATTTTCTAGTTGTAAAAAGATTTTTTAATCTTGACGATTTCATTTATTTATAAAATGACTTTTATACTTTGTATAAATTTTAAGTTTCAAGTTCTTCATTAGCGGTTCTCTGTGACAAGACCTAATGGTCTTCTTTGAGTATTTGCGTTCTTTATTTTTTATTTATTCATTTTAACGATTTTTTTTAATTTATTTTTACGATTTATATTTACACTTGTATTTTTTCTCTTGAGCATTTGTACTTTAAACATTGTAATAAAGAACGAAAAAAAATATATTATTGTTATTATCACTACTTTTATTATTCTTACTATATATTATAATTAATTATTATTATCTCCATTTTATTATTATTAAATTTGACAGGTGTTTAAGTGACGGATGTAGGATTTTTTGGTGATTGAGATATCTAACTTTCAGAAATTATGACCATGGTCATAATTTTTGGTCACAAATTTTATATGCATATAAAATTTGTCACCCCTTCAATTTGAGGGTGTTACAAAACTTTGCATGGTCATAATTTTTGAACGCTGAGAGATAATACTAAGAAACTTGAAATTTATTGATGAATATAAGTCTAATAGAGAATAGTACAAAAAATTTTTTATCAATTTGTTGCCACTCACGTTTGGGGTGGTATGAAGCCAAAGGGCTTTTTTGTTCCCAGCCCCCAATCATCGCAATTTTTTACACAGTCTCATTATTAGACATAAGTATTAACATACAAATGTTTGGAGTTTGTTCTATGTCTGGAGGTTAGCAATCACCAAAAAATCTTGGATCCGTCACTGGGTGTTTACTTCATATTAATACTAATTACTATTTGTAAATATCTAACATCTTTATTCAAAATAATTTTGATTTGATTTGTTATTTCTGTCATTTAAGAATAAATAACAAAAATAAAGTCGTATTTTAATTTTCACAAGCATTTTTTTCTCCAATAATATTTGTTATCACTTCGTGCATAAGAATCATAAAAAAATGATAATGTTCATTTAAAACCTGCTGAAATAATTCGGTAGTAAAACAAGAGTTTTTAAATTATGCATTCTGTTGAAATCTAAAATAAGCAAAGTACTGAATAAAATGATCAAACTTAGCGTCGTGAAAAGTTGATAGTGAAAAATGAGGTGAACCATGGCGCTTTTAAGAAACAGGCCGTGACACGCAAAATTTTTAAAAAATTTATTAGCCGATATTAACTTCTATATAATGAACAAGGAAGGTCTAAAAAAAACCTGTTTTATGAACCTACTTCGTTTGTTAAAAAAATGCTGTTACGAATGGCTGTTTTACGAATTACTTACCACAGAAATCAAAGTCAAACGAATCTAAAGCGTCAGATTATAGAATATAAAACACGTTGGATAAAATGTAATCCTAATGCAAGTTTAAAAATGACAAACAACACAGTCGTCGTGAACTACAATGGCTTGAAAACTGAATAAAAAGTCAAAAGGTAAAAGGAAAAGGTAAAACCAAAAAACCAATTGAAATCAAACTAATCATTAAACATACTTTTTTAAATTTCCTGAAAAATCTTGGCTAACCACCAATGCCATTGAATCTATATTGTTGTTTGATTTTGTCCACTTAATCAAAAACATCCGAAACAATTGACTCACAGAAAAAGAAGAAAACTTATTTTTCATGAAAATGTTGTCGAATCATTGCTTGTTGGAATCATTTAATAAAATGTTTTAAAGATGAATCTAATTGTCTACTAAAACTTTTTGATTTAAATGAAGTTTTTGTTCGGCCGAGTCATATTGAAAGATATTCTGTTTCTACCTTTCCAAAAGTTTTTTCTGACAAAACATATAAAGCTTTAGTTAATCCTCCTGAAACCTTCAACATCTTAAACATAAATGAGACTGCTGATTCTATTAAACTGATTGCCTCTTGGTGGAAGATTTTAAATGTAAAAAGTGTGGGTGTAAACTGTAGGTTTAATGATGATCTGTCATCAAAATGATGAGCAATTAAAGTTTATTTGAGATTTTTGAGAAATGGCATTGTATGTATGACAAGTAATTAATGAAATTAACACATGATACAGGACATTCCAGATTGTTGAGCTGACAAAAATACTTTTAAGAGAAACACATTGTATGTTATGTTGGGAATATTTACTTCAGCCCTACTTAGAAAAAAATTCAGCAGGTTAAGACAAGGATCTGGCGGCACATATTTATTAAGTTTAAAACAAATAATTGAAAAGTTCAATATTTCTAAAACTTTATTTCTGTTGACATATAATATGAGTTTACTCCTGACACAGAACAATCTTGTCAGTTTTCTGGATTTTTATTTGATAAATCTTCAAATGAGGTCTTCGACAATTTAACAACACTAGAAAAAAGTATAAATGTACAATCAAAGATGTCTCTTGTTTATATTGCCGGATATGTCTCAAAACAATGATTTGCTTAACAAAAATGTATTTTAACCAGAACAATGTTTTATTTTAAAAAATTTGGTCAATATCTAAATTCAGTTGATGAAGGTGCCGTTAATTGGGGTTACCCAGCAAACATGCTATAGCGGCTTTCTGTGAACCTATATAGGCATTTTGAGTGGACCGCTGTAGTTTTGCTCAGCCACTAATAAAATGTCAGAAAATTATCGGCTTGCCATTTTTAGCGGCTGCCCATAATGGTCCACTAAGAAACTGATGAGCAAAACTCAAATGAACCGTTAAAAAATGCCTATATAGGTCCACTGCAAATCCAGTAAAATAATGTTTGCTAGGTACTTTAAATAGCGGGGTAACTTTTTTTTTTTTTTTCAAGTTGTAATTATGACAAGAATTTATATGAAACTGTTCAAACTTTAAACATCAAAATATTTATAAAAGTTTATATTTTAAATATTTAAATTTTACTTTGTTTAGTAGTTGTTATTGTTCTTTAAAAAGTTAATTAAATTTTATTTCGGATATTTTTTTCAAAAATTTACTCAGAATACTTTGCACACTGCCTCAGCTAGTGTAGCAGTTATTACCTAAGTTACATAACTTTTGTTTATAAGTTTATTAAGCATGTAAAATCTAAAGAGGTTTGTTAGCCTACAATAGTTTTGTTCCATTGCTATAGCATAACATACTTTGCTGTATACATTTTTTTGCATACGGGATAAGCTTGAATAACATTGAAGTAGGGATCGTTTTTGATTGTAGGGATTGGAAAGTAAGTAGAGTGTTATTGTTTAGTTACAAAAAATAAAATGTTGTACACTAGTTATTTGTTTTTTAACACTATTCCATATAATTCCCATATAACCGCATTCTAAACACAACTTTTAAAATTTATTATAGACTTGGTCAATCGTTTTGGCAGAGATGGGAAGCAGAGCACCACGGTAGTTCTAGAATAACAAGGAAATGTATCAATTAACAGGGCATTGAACTGTACAAGAGGGATGACAGAAACACATTTAGGTAAGAATATAATGAATATTGTCTCATTATTACTGGATTAATAATTATGTGTTTTTTTTTTTACTTTATTTGCTTTAAAAGCTCTACAATTAATATAACTTATGCTCTATATAGGTAATATAATTTATGCCCTGTAATACAATAAATAGATAAATGTCTTAGATTAGCCCTTAGGCTGCATTGTACTAGCAAAAACATCTTGAGTCTATCTTTTAGATTCATTGGCTAAAACTTATTAAATATGATATTTTCACAAACTCCATAAAACTTGAACCTGGTGTGATAAGAATGATAACAAACTATGTAGGCTAACAAACCTCTTTAGATTTTGATATAGAAACAAAAAGAATTTTTAATTTTGACGAAACACCCCAATTCATAAACTATGGGGTTGATGGAACGAATTACGGTCTTGCATATGTTGCGCGTGGAGAACCTTGCAAAAAAATAATTCGGGAGAATCTTGAGTAACAATATGTCCAGTTGTTTCATTGGCAGGTAATAATAGCAAAAGTTATTTGTGTAAATAACAATACCAATGCAGTAGTTTGCATTTATTTAAAAAAACAATCCACATGTTTTTATCACTGTGGAAGTGTTAGTTAACCATATTGGTGTTAATGAATAATGTTTTTATCACCATGGTGGACAGATATAAGTTTAATCAAATGTAATATTGTTATTACATTTTAATTTTTAATCATATATAAATCTTATAACTCTTATATATATCTTAACATTTCAGGTGAAATTGTTGTTTCACAAGATATTTTTGCTGGTAAAGGTATTACTAGTCATATGGTCCCAAAAACAGCTGTCAAAAATATAAAAAATTTAATTATACCATCTACTGAAAAAGAAAGCCAGGATAATCATTCTTTATTGGACTTATACAAAAAGTTTGATATACATTTGTCAGAAGAGAACATTCAGCGACCTGTTATAAAGCTAGCAGATGGACACAGTTTAAGATTTGACTACAATGTTTTGCACTTCCTCCATGAAAAGAAAATTAACTTGTTTATAAAGTCCTCCTGATACAACTGGGGTGACTCAACTATTAGATCAAAGTCCTAATCAGAACATGCATCGTAAATATGACAAAAAAAGAAACGAACTTTTCATAACATTCCAAACAATAAACCGAGGTTTCATGGCAATTTTAGGACCAATGTGGTACAAATGACCTTCAAAGGATACCATAATTAATGTTGCAAAGAGAGTTGAGATACTGAAAAAGGCTTAAATGTAAATAATATGCAGCAAG
This sequence comes from Hydra vulgaris, assembly GCF_038396675.1. Classification (NCBI taxonomy): domain Eukaryota; kingdom Metazoa; phylum Cnidaria; class Hydrozoa; order Anthoathecata; family Hydridae; genus Hydra; species Hydra vulgaris. The sequence goes on along the minus strand of NC_088929.1, from coordinate 4,909,688 downwards.
ATAAATTTCAACAAGCTGCAAACTGTATGGCTCAAAATCAGGAGCAATAATCTTCAGCCAGTCTTGTTCCAAGTACACCAAAGAAAATTTGCACACGTCCATTAGTAAACGTCTTGTTAACTCCAGTTACTTCAAATTCATTGTTCAAATTAGCAAAAGCACATCATCAATATGGATCGGCAAACTATTGGAAAGTTATGTTCGAGCAGTCACAGATAATTATAAGAGAAAGTTATGAGAAAAGTTTAAATCTAGAAGATTTGGCCAGGTTTGCTTACAGTAAACAAAGTAAAGCCAAAAGACGTAAACACAACAAAAAATATACGCGTCACGAACGTACATGGTTCTATAGAAGCCCAAAACATCATTAAACAGGTTGAGTTAATTGAAATTGGAAAAATCAAAAAAAAAGTAGAAGAAAAAGCAAAAAAAAGATAAAGAAAAAGAACAATTTTATAAATGTAAATTAAAATGCGTTTGCAATGACATTTTTACAGTAAAGGGTTTTAAAGAATGCCCAGTCTGCCACGAAATTAAAAAATCAGTATTCAGCAAAGTTTCTTTTAGAGTTAATGGAATAAAGCCAACAATGATTAATCTAGCGACATCAACCGAAACAAATGCTAAATATAAAGGAAATTTATATTACAAGGAAAGCAATAATATCGATCAGGGAAATGTTTTGTGTTGTTTTAAAATGTAACTTACTGATTCTGAAATGAAATTTACACTTTTTGTTTCAATGTTTGTGTTAACTTTAGAACCCCTTTAAAACTACAAGCATCTCTACTGTTAGTAAAAAGCTCATTCCGTCAACCTGAAAAGAATATTGTAAAATTTTTTTTTGTTTTTATTTGTAGCAACAATGTAAATATCTGAAGACAAAGGAATTTCAAACTTATTTTCAAATTGTTGCTTACTCATGTCAAGAAGTGTGGTTTTTTAGTTTAAATTTAATTTTTTTTAAGTTTCAAATTGTTTATATCACATTTTCTAAATAATTTTTGAAAATAGTCTAACTTGTAGTTTTTTTAAGAGAGTATTTATATAAAACAAAGAACATTATGCCTTTAAGCTCAAACAGCGTTTGTGTAACGTCAATTAAGACTTTGTAGTTTTTAAGGTGTTTGTGCTTTTAAGGCGTACCTACCTGTATATTGATTTTTTAAATATCACCCCCGCATTTTTTTCAAAATTTTGGGTGTCACTGCCTGTTTCGTTAAGAGCGCCTTGAGGTGACCAATTACAAAAAAAATTTAATTGCACCGCACTGAAATGCTTCGTTCTCTTGTAAAAGTTTCAAAATCGTGCATATTGTTAAAACTTCAAATAAGCGAACTCTGAAAATAATTTAACATATTTAAGAGTCGTTAAATTAATTTGTTTGCTAAAAATAATTTTTGGTTTTTGTTTTTAATATATTTTTCTTTATCAAAGTTGTTAATAAAAAATAATTTTAATTGAATTAAGCGATTCTTTTTCATAATTTTATTACAAAATAACATTAAAATTAGTTTTCATTTTTGAAGTTAAATTTTTGATATTGCGATATGTTATTGTGTTGTGTTATTTGGATGATTAATTTGTGATATCGTGATGTGTTTTAGTAGAAATTATTAGAGGGGCAAATACTCCGTAGCAACCGGAGCATTTGCCCCTCTAATAATTTTTCAAATAAATAATTTTGAAAAAATTGAATGAAAAAATGACTATAAAAAAAAAGGTACTTAAAACTATTTCGGGGCCCCTTAATCTAGCACTGCCTGCCCCCCCCCCCCCCATATAATTTTTTTTCCTACGGGCCTGATATTTTGATGCATTGATTCCAATCAACACTTCGTTTGTATATAGTGACCAAGTTTATGAGATGGTATTGAAAGTTAAAATTAAATATCGAATGTTTTTATCTTTATTTCTTAATTTTTACAGTATAAAAAAGGATATAGTTGTTTGTGTAATTCAGAAAAAAAAAATTACAAAAATACTTGTCTACGCCCCTGTTATTACGCCCCTGTTATAAATGTTCAAAGCGTAACTAACCGAACTTAAGCGATTTTTATTTTATTTGAATAAAACGTTTGTTTTTCGTTGTTGTTTATTGTCTTTTTTTTTTTTTTTCATTTTTATTTTAAATTTGCTGTGGTTGCTTTTTTTTTAATTAATTTGTTCAGAATATAAAACATTTGTTTTTCCTTCTTTATTTTAACTTTTTTATTTAGAATTTAAATAAAACATTCGTAAATTTGATGTAATTATATATAAATAAAATATAGCAAATGAAAATATGTTTTAAAATTTCGCACGCCAGCCCAAAAATGCTAGTGGTAAATTACAAACGGTGAAAATTGAAGAAGTTTGCCAATCTATCTATATGTGTGTTTGTGTGTGTGTGAGTGTGTGTGAGTGTGTGTGTGTGTGTGTGTGTGTGAGTGTGTGTGTGTGAGTGTGTGTGTAAGTGTGTGTGTGTATGAGTGAGTGTGTGTGAGAGTGTGTGTGTGTGTGTGTGTGTGTGTGTGTGTGTGTGTGTGTGTGTGTGTGTGTGTGTGAGTGTGTTTGTAAAAAATACTTTCATAGCACAAAATATATAACATTATTATATAACAATTACATCATTATATAATAATTACATTTGCTTATCATAACTTGCTTTTTGTTTAGAATTTTAGCGGACTGAATTGTAAGTTATTTAAGAACTGAGCCGTTTATTTTAAAAGTGACATAAGTCACTATGTTTTTAAACAGAGATTTTTAAAGGTTTGTGTTTTAAACATGTTTGTTATACTGTTAAATAGCAAAACTATAAGGGGAGGGGCACAATCGTTAAATTTTAAAAAAAGTTCTCTATATCTAGAACTTTTTTTTAAAAAAAAGGTCCTTTAGAAAAAAAGTGGGGAGGGGGTAGTGCTCTTCCGGTGTCGTCGGCTCTGAACGCTATCTCTTCATTTGTGAAATAATTTAAACCAATTGCGTTGAAAATTATTGAGATACTTTGGAAAAATAGTTTTGCTATTTAACGGTATAACAAACATGTTTAAAACGAAACCTTTAATAATCTTCGCTTAAAAACAAAGTAACTTATGCCACATTCAAGATAAACGGCTCAATTTTAAGTTATATATTTGAAAATTTAAGTTATGTTATGAACTTTAGCGGACTGAGTTGTAAGAATTTTAGCGGACTGTGTAGCACAAAGCTAATTCACGCGCTCGAGTCATTTAAATATTCGAATTATACTAATTTTATTTAAACCAATGATTTTTATGCTTTACGGAAACCTGGGATTGACTTATACTTAAAGCAATGTGTTCCTAAGGTCATTCCTTTAATTTAGTACCTGTCTCAAATTTGTTTTGTCGAAATGTCTGTTATGGATAAGCGTAATTTAGATCCAAAGCAATATATTTTAGATCCAGACGCTGAGAAAAAAGCACTAATCAAAGGTCTTAAGAAGGCAAATGAGCAGTTGCGCAGAGAATCAAGACTTCGACGTTCAAAGATATCAGAATGCTCTCTGGACATCATTAAATTTTGTGAAGTGGAATCGCGCAAAGATCCTTTCATCCAGAGTATAAAAGACTCAGATAACCCCTTTATTGATAGTCCAGGATGTTTCCGATTCAAAACTTGTGCGGATAATTAACAAAAAGGAAAGCCAACATTTGTAAAAATGAAACAACATTTGTTTATTTTATACATTTAAATTACTTTGGGTATATCAAATCATGTTGTTTTTTTTGTTTCATTATATTTGTTTTTGTTTGTATAACGGTTTTGAAATAAATAAAGTGCACTAAAATTTAACTTTTACGACGACGTAACTTATTGATATTCTCAGTTATTAAATGTACACTTTTTTTAAAAACACATGATTTTTACATGTATACGTCCGTAAGCGTTTTTTTATTATTATTATTTTTTTTTTGTCAGCATTACGCAGGAGATAAAATGTGTTCGAATTCTAAATTCTAAACTTTTTAAAAATTATCTATGAAAAGTTATTTCGTATGACGCTAAATTATAATTCGGGTTTATATTTAACTTTTATTCGGGTTCGTGTTTAATATTTCTCTTTTATTTTTATCAATATTTCTTAAGGTTATATCTAGTGTTAATAGTGTAATATCTAGTGTTAATAAATATCTAGTGTTAATAAATAGTCATGTTAATCTAGCTCAGTGGTTCTTAACCGGTGCTCCGCGGAGCAATGGTGCTCCGCGAGGTAGTTGCAAGTGCTCCGCGAAATTATGAAACTCAAAATTTAATGTTCACTCACTTATTACATTACTCTGTAATGATTACAGTTTAGATAAGAAGCTACAATAATTGGGTTTTATTACCTACCTACCTACATTGAATGCAAAATTTTGAAAATAAAAATAAAAAGGGCAGTTTACTAGAAACCAAATAATAATAAGGTTAGTTTGTATTTTATTCTAATCAAGAGAAAATAAAAGTACATTTACATTCATTTAATTAATACATATTGAGTAAAAGAAAAAACTAATTAAACTTAAGAAAGAACGAAATAAAACTTACAAAAAATATTATGGTAACTTAAAAAAAATTACATTTTATTTAAGTAACCATAAAAAAAATTAAAGCAGTTTTATTAATTTAAAATTCTATAAATAATTTTTTTTAAAACTAAATCAACGAATAATTTTACAAACAACGAAGACTTTAAACAACGCGTATTTTTACTTTAAAATTTATTTTTTGAGCGAATGTCATTTGCTTTACGATCACCGATTTTAATAGTCTTTACGACTATTAAAAACGGTGACTTCAAAGCGAAAAACATTCGCGTTTAAAGTTTTAAATTTGATATTATATGAATAAATTATGATAAAAATCGTTATTAAACGGAATCTAGAAGGTGTTTTAAAAACTAAAATAATTTTAAAAGTTATGAAAAAATAACAATATTAAATAAATAATGAAATATTTATTTAAATTAATAATAAAAAATTAGTTTATTGTAACGTTTTAACAGCTGTAATATAAACCGAGCTATGTAATTAAAAATAAAATTTGCTACAAACATCTTAAAAATTTGATCGGACATTGTCCGACCAAATTTAAATTTAATCAGACATTTTGTCCGGGACTTAATAAAAAATTAAAATAAGCCCTATATCAATTCCCAAATCATTTTTGGTTTTTACAGTAATACCCCATAATGGATAAATTTCTTATCAAACGAAAAGCAAATGATTCGGAAGAACAAAATACTAAAATGGACCGAGTACAAGTGGAAGCGGTAGTAATGCTCTTGCTGCACATATTGTGTCTGTACAAACGATAGGATTAAAAGAAAAAAATTAATCGACAGTATTCTGAAGAATATTTAAGTTTTGGATTTACGTACATTTGTGAGGAAGAATATCACATTCCACATTGTATTGTATGTGGAGAAAAATTATCCAACAACACGATGGTTTCTAACAAGTTGAAACGTCACTTTTCTTCAAATTACGCCAATCTTGCTACAAAAACTAAAGATTATTTCAAACGATTGTAAGATACGCAAGCTAAACAAGTAAAATATTTTGAAAAAACTGTGAAAATTTCCGATAAGGCATAGTTGGAGTCATATAAGGTTGCTGAAATGATTGCTGTTCAGCTAAAACCACATACTATAGTAGAGTCTTTAATTATACCTGCATGTTGCGAAATGGTTAAAATTATGTTTGGCGATGAAGCAACAAAGAAAATAATGAAAATTCCTCGCTCAAATGATACAATAAAAAATAAAATTAAAAATATGTCGGATGATATCGAGAAAACAGTTGCCGATAAGCTTTTCAAACGGCATTTTGCTCTGCAAATTGACGAGTCCACTGACATAAGCGGAAAAGCTCATATTCTAGGGTTTGTTCGTTTCCTTCATGAAAACGAAATAGTGAATCAACAGTGAGTAGATATTATATCTACTCACTGTTTTTTGCATAGAGAATCTATGGTGTCCAAAACATTACCAGTAGCATTAAAACCTGTGCTAGACAAAGTTGTAAATATGGTAAACTTCATAAAATCGAGACCTTTGAAAATACGCGTCTTTAAAAATCTTTGCATCTCTATGGAAGCCAAGTACGAATCTTTGCTTTTGCATACTGAAGTGAAATGGTTATCCAGAGGAAACGTGTTACTTCGTTTCTTAGAACTGAAGGATGAATTGATGACCTTTTTCCAAAACGAAAATATGGATGATTTTGTGGAATATCTTTAAAATTACATTTGGTGTGCTAAATTGGCATATTTAATTTGGCTGATATTTTTGATTATTTAAATTGTGTTAATTCCAGCCTTCAAGGAAGAAAGGAAAATTTTTTAACATCGACCGACAAATTGACAACTTTTCGGAAAAATCGTGTGTTGGAGAAGAAGAAAGTAGATCTTTCCTTCTCTTAATGATAACACTACCGACGAAATTATTTCAGCAGTAAGCATTTGGAATTTTAATTTGGAGAAATTTAAAGATTAATTTTGGAGTAATTTGTTACAGGATTAAAATTTTTTTCATAAACATGTCACAAAAAGAAACTTGACAGATTATTTGGCTCACTTTCAAAAAAAAATTTATAATCGTACTCAGTTTCTCGATTGGGAATGTTATTAACTCTATGTACCGATTATTTTTATTTATTTTTGTTTGGTAATCCTTTATACTGGATCTACCATACCAGGGGGTTGCTTTCCCAGTTTCACGGATTTTTTCGTTGTAGATTAAATTTAATAATAAAAATAATGATATTACTTAAATGATAATACAAAATGATCTAAGCTCAATTTAACTTTTTTATTCTTTTAATTTAATTTATTTCAAAACCAATACAATTATTAAGAGAGTTGGGATCTTCTTTTTCTGTTTTTAAGAAACGGAATGTAGATAAAATCAGATGCGGTTTAACAATTAAAACAATATTGCTCGATACTATCATCACTGTTATTAAAAACCCTTTTCGTTTGATTTTTTTACCGTTTTTCATTTTTCTTGAAAGCAAAATTGCATTTACATACACAAATGTTGTAAAATCCTTTCATAAACATTTTTCTAAATGTTTATGAAAGTCTTTTCTAGTTAAAAACATTTAAAGTTTACCAAAATTGATTTCATCTCATTTATTTTACTTTTGTAATGCTTTATTTTTTAAGATTTCTGATGACGATCTTTTAAAACGATGCAACAATTTGAAGGTTGATCCTGTAACAAATGTAACATTTAATTTGGAGCATTTAACTTTATTAGAAGAAAAGATTGAATTTTATTTTCCATCAATAAACGTAGGAACATATGACTGGATACGTAATCCCTTTGCCAAGGTTGATACATCAAATAGTAAGTTATCATACCAAGAAGAAGAAGAAGAATTAATTAACCTATCATCGGATCGCACACTTAAAATGAAATTTTCCGAAATGGTTCTTGAGGAATTTTGGATCTTTGAGCAAGAAGAATACTCAGCTATATTCATGAAGGCACTTAAAATCTTGTTGCAATTTTCAACATCATATTTGTGTGAACTCGGATTCTCGATAGTCACCAACATAAAAACTAAAAAACGAACAACACTTACTAATTTGGATGAAGAATTGAGGGTAGCTATTTCTAAAATTAGGTCTAATATCACTAAAATTTGTAAAAACCGTCAAGTTCAGGTTTCACATGGTTTCTTTTTATTTTTCTGAATTAAATTTTGCTCAATTTTATTTTTTTACTTATTAAATTTATAATTATAAACAATTTGTTTGTCATGTTATCATCTTAAACTGTTATGTTATAATCTTTTATTTTCAATAAAAGTCGTACGTATGTGTATTTGTTTGTTTTTTTTACTCCTTGATTTCAGTGCTCCCCAAATTTTTGTCATGATTAAAAATGCTCCCTGACTTCAAAAAGGTTAAGAACCACTGATCTAGCTAATAAAATATGGTTTACATTGATATGCCAACAAGGAATTTCGTAAAAAAGATTTTTTTTTAATAAAGAAGTTTTCGAATTATATTTTTTACTAATTTAAATAACCTTTTTTAAGATTTTGATTGAAAATTGATTGCTTTTTTGATTAAAAGATAAATAATAGCTTTATTGAGAAATTCTATTGAAACATTTTACTAATTAAATTACCTTTTTTGAGAATTATTATTCATTATTTAAAATACAATTTTATATATATATATATATATATATATATATATATATATATATATATATATATATATATATATATATATATATATATATATATAAATATATATATATATATATATATATAAATATATATATATATATATATATATATATATATATAAATCTGTAAAATCGTCACTGAGATATGTTTAATGCATAAGCATTAAACATTTCTCAGGCATAAATAAACGTTTTTTTTCAATTTTTTTCTGAATCATACAACTATATCGTTAGTTTACATTATTGAAAGTTCAATTTGTACTGAAAGTTTGGTCAGAACTTTTAATACCGTCTGATATATTTGGTCACTATATACATTCCAATCAAAACATCGCAATATTATAAATTTAACTTTATATCTTACCGCCACGCATATCTTTACCGCCAATATGTGATTGGTTACTTGTAAGTACTTTCTAGTTGTAAAATAAACATCTACAAAATAAACTGCCCAATAGCACATCACAATATCACAAATTTTAATATCCAAATAACACATCGCAATAATAAATTGCCATATCACAAATTTAAAATAAAAAATGATCAAAACTAGTTTTCTAATGTTATTTTATAAAAAAAAAAATTATGAAACAAAATCGTTTAATTCAAGTTTTAATTGATAACTTCGATTAAGAAAATTTATAAAAAAGCAAAAATTATTTTTAGCAAACAAATTTATTTAGGTCACCTAAATAAATTTGTTTGCAAATTCTTCAATATGCCAATGCTAAATTTTATAAATACTTTCAGAGTTCGCTCAATTAAAGTTTTATTAATACGCACGGTTTTGAAATTTTTTATACGCATACAAATTATTTTTAGGGCGGTACAATTAATTTTTTTTTTTAATTGGTTTACGTTAAATTTTCAACTTTAACGTTTCACAACACTAAAAACAAAAAAGTTGTAGTATTTTAATAAAGAGTTATGGTATTTTAAAAATTGACTGGATTTTGTAGAAAAAGAGTATAAAAATATATATATTTTTAACTTAGTGGCTCGTAATATGTTAGGGTCAAATTTTATCATTTTATTCAATACTTTGCTTTATTTAGATTTCAACATTTTGCATAATTTCAAAACTTTTGTTTTGCAAACGAATTATTTCGGCAGATTTCAAAACAAACATCATTTTTATTATTCTTATGCACGAAGTGATAACAAACAATATAGGAGAGAAAAAAATTGAAAGAATTTTATTATTATTATTATTATTATTATTATTGTTATAACTATTATTATTATTGTTATTATTATTATTATTATTATTATTATTATTATTATTATTATTATTATTATTATTATTATTATTGTTATTATTATTATTATTACAACATTTTAAACTTGCTTTCTTGTCTTTTTTTTTTCTTAGTGTCCGCGCAAAATAAACACGAGGTCAGCGGTAATGACGATAGCAATCGTTAATTAAAATAATTAATCGTAATTAAAACAAACAATAAACAAACAAACTTTTAGTGTTTTAGTGAAATTTTATAGAATCGCTGTTGAGAAAATAAAAAAAATCCCGTAAAATCGCCTAAGTTCGGCCACCATGTAACTTCAGTCATTTAAGAAAAAATATTAAAAAAGCATGCAAAACTCAAATTTTACAAACTTTTTTTTCTCAAATGGTATTGGTAATTAGTTCGTAAATATGAATCTATAAAAAAAACAAAAAGCGTTTTAAATGCAATCTGCTGAAATAATTCTTTAGCAAAACAGTTTGAAAAAATGCATACTATTATAATCTAAAATAAACAAGTTATTAAAATAAATGATCATATTTAATTTTTGTATTATTAAGAACCACCAAATTAATAATATTTACAAAAAAAAAGTTACTAATTTTTGAAAATTAACTACTTTGTTTATTAAAATTTGTGAAATTTTTTAAATAGTCTAACTTTGGTCATTTACGGATAAACAACGAAGGAGACAATTAGCAGTAATATTGTGAAATGTTGATAAGTGTTGCAAATGTAAAATCTTTGAGTTCTAAAAAATATTAAGCTTGTGACATTTTTTTTGGAGATAAAACAATCCATATTTGTCGTCATAAGAAGAAGCACATAAAAAAATCCTATTTTTATGTGCTTCTTCTTGTTTTCTTTGATGGCCCATAAGACTTTTTTTTTTTGAGCCCGGGGCAACGCCCTCTTTAGTTACTGGTATTACCTGAATTTATACCATAATTTTACAATAAAACAACATTTAATAATTAGTTTTCATTATTTGTGACGTTAAGTTTGTGATACGTTATTAGTATTTATTTAGCGACCGAACTTATGAGATGGTATTGAAAGTTCCGAACTTAAGCGATTTGATAGTATATAAAAAAAACTTTTTAAAAACAACGTTTTCAAAATGGATTAAAAAATAAACTATTTTACGGGACCCAAGGACTTTGTGTATGTACACAACCTGAAATATCCATAACAGTAAATGACTGAAAATGTTGGGCAAATAAGTACAACTTAGTACTTAGTTGCCCAACATTTTCAGTTATTATTGGCCCCAAACATTTTTAGTCATTTTCTTTAGTGGATATTTCAGGTTGTGTGCGTACACAAAGTCTTTGGGTCTCGTGGAAAGGTTTAATTTTTACTTTTTAATCCATTTATAAAACGTTGTTTTTAAAAAGTTTTTTATATACAGTATCGGACAAAACGAGTGCAACCAAATAATGCTAATTTAGTTTCTTTATATAAAAGTGCTGCATTTTTTCAATTTAGAGAAATAACTATGTAACTGTTTAGAGACAAAGTTCTTCAAGTTTTATTCATCACAAAGTTCATTATTTGTACACGAAAATTAATAAATTAATCAAAAGTATTAAAAAAGTTGATTTTCTTCTGGACAAAACAAGTGCAACTCGACAAAATGTTGACCAAGCTGTATTTCGCTATCAATATTTCGTGGCGATTCTTTTGTTGTCGCTCACAGCCTTGCATCTTCGAGGCATAGATTCGATCAGGTGATCAATGAAACTTTGTGGAATCGCTGCCCAGGCCTTTTGGATTTGTTCAAACAGTTGATCCTTATTATGAACACCTTCACGAATAATTCTGCGGTTGATGATCTCCCACAGGTTCTCGATAGGGTTGAGATCCGGAGATTGAGGCGACCAATCCATCACCGATAGTTGGTTGTCTTGAAACCTTTTCTTGACTACTTTGGCAGTGTGTTTCGGATCGTTGTCTTGCTGAAAAACCCATTTTATTGGCATATTCCATTCAGCATAAGGTAACAAAACATCTTTCAGGATATTTTTATACATGAAACGGTCTATTATTCCATCGTTTAGATGTATTGGATCTAGACCGTTAGCAGAAAAACACCCTCAGACCATTACATTGCCTCCACCATGCTTAACGGTGTTATGGCAGTAACGTAAATCGAGGCGTTTTCCGGCCGGTCGACGTACACGGCAAATGTCATCGCTCCCAATGATGTTGAACTTCGATTCATCACTGAACAGGACAGTTCGCCATTTCTGCACATTTCAGTCAATATGAGATGTAGCAAACAGGAGTCTTTTCTTCTAGTTTTTTAGTAAAATTAGCGTTTTTTTTGCAGGGCGTCGAGAAAACAATCCGGCTTCAACAGCACGTCGTCTGATCGTTCGGTCCGAAACAGGCAGCTCTAATTGCTTTTGCATCTCGACTGATGATATCCAGGGATCCTTTTTGACGGATCTGGCGATCATAGAATCCTCTCTAGAAGTGGTGGAACGTGGTCTTCCACCTTTTTTATCTGCTGCCAACTTTCCCATAGAATGATATTTGAAACATAGTCTTGATACGGTCCATTTTTTAACGCGATATTTATCACAAATACTTTTTTGTGACATTCCACTTACGTAATCGCCAATAACTTTTTTTCTTAGTTCCAATCCAAGACTGTCGGGAGCCATTTTTGCACTTGAAGTCATAAAAACAATAAAAATAAATAATCAGGCTTCTCAAGGCTTACCGTGTTACATTTACCTTGTAATACAATAATGCTCTGTGGAACACAACGTCTTGGTTGGATGTGGACTGTATTGATGTAATAAAACGCTTGTTGTATTTCACTTCTTGTATTGATGTTCTTCGATAAATCACTTTGATAAAACTAACTTCGATAAACTGTCTTGATAATACTGACTGATTGACTTCCATATACTGACTGAATTACATGTCGATTTACATGTCACTTATATAGTAAAATGAACCTGTGTGAACCTGTTCTGGAAGATTCTAAATGCTTCTTTTCGATGCTTCTGGAAGCTTCTGGATGCGTCTGGATGCTTCTGAATGTTTCTGGATATTTCTGGATGCTACTGGATGCTTCCAGATGCTTCTTCTGGAAACTTCTGGAAGCTTTTGCATGCTTCTGGAAACTTCTGGATACTTCCTTTAATTATTAAAAAACTTCCGTGACGTTGACACGGACCAGACTTGAGAAAATGAAACAAACCAAAAAAGTTGCGCTTGTTTTGTCCGCTGCAAAATGGCACTTGTCAACGAAATTCTGCCTGTGTGCTGTCACCTGTCAGCTGATTGCTCATGTTATGGCATGCTATGACTCCAGACTCCTGAACTGTTTGCTGTGGTAGTATAGTTCGTTTCGTTTTTAAGACATGTAAAATTAGGAACACTTTTTAGCATTGTTCGATGTTGGTTGCAAATGTTTTGTCCAATACTGTATATATATATATATATATATATATATATATATATATATATATATATATATATATATATATATATATATATATATATATATATATATATATATATATATATATGTATATTACAGTTGTTTCAAAGTGGACATACTTAAGGGGTATTACTAAAACTTTTATAACTTTTGAAATATTACAGATAATTTTTTTCTGTAAAAAGAATGTAAACAGCGATAAATTGTTTTATCTTTTAACATTCAATAAAGTATCAAAAGTTTCTTTGATTTTTGAATAAACGCGCAGAAATTACGAACATTGCTGATTTTGAAAAGTTTAATCTTACTTTTTAGTAAAAATAATCAAAAATTTTTTGTTGTTTAATACATAATATAAACATTGTTAGACCAATTTTAAAGCAAAGAATTTTACATTAACCTAATGTGAATCGATAATTATCAAAGTCAGAAAACAAAATCGCCAAATATTATAAGAAATGCTTTTTTTTTTTTTTTTATTAAAAAAAAAAAAAGAAGTTTGAATGAAAATTAAATATATTTATCAATATTAAAGATATTAAAGACATATTTAAAAAATATTTAAGTATGCGAAGAGAATTTCACAAAGTTGGTAAGCTTAATAAAAACCATAATAAAACTAGAGTAATTTTTTAACGCATTCAAGATGGTAGACTACAAAAAAAATAGTTGTCGTATTTGACATTATTTAGATTGATTTTTTTACTTCAAACACAATCAAGGCATTAAAAAAAACTTTTTTAATTTTTTTATTTGTTTTTAAATAATTTTTGGGTAAAAACAGGTGGTTTTAGGTCAAAAACGTGCAATGATCTTGGCAAAGGTATCTCAAAACGTAAAATAAATTTTGTTCTAATTTTTTGCAGTTTTATTCCTTTTATGTAGATTAATGTCCTGAGATTAAAAAAAAATCAATTTTTTTTAATAGTAAGATTTTTCAACACGTCTGAATTAAGGTCAAATTTCTAACATAATGGACCAAAAATTCAGTTTTTCAAAAATTTACATTCTTAATTTTTTTATCTCAGGACATAAAGCTCATTATAATAAACATTTGTACACAATTTCAAGTCATTGGACAAACAAAACTCCTGCAATATTTGCTAGAAAATGCAAAACTATAAAACAGAGAAAATGCAAATAAAACTTTAAATATTATATATACAAAGTTATTGACATACAAAAACAGGTTAAAATTTCCCTTTTTTATATACTGTTCCCTGTCCATTGTTGTATTAATCATCAAAGCCTTTTCTAGTTGCTCTTAGCTTTTTTCTTTGTTTTTAAATTTTTTAGATGATTTTTTGTCCACTAACTTTACACGCAGACGATCAGTCTTTTGAAAACCATACTTGCTAAAAAGTCCTGGATCAATTCCTAAACTGCGCGAAACATCCATCAAACCAGTTTCCACATCATTAAACTTTATGACAGCAGATGCAACACTAATTTCAAGTGTTGACCTTCCCACATTTACGCCTTTGGAACATTTTGTCCCAATGACATTATTGAGTGATTCATTTGCGTTCTGCATTTCGCCATCATGACACCTTTTTAATAACATGTCTGCACCAAGACCTTTGCGTGAAAAAAATGTTTCCACTGCTTTTACAAGTCAAAGTTTTATTAACTTTGTCCCTTTGATATTTACACCATGAACTACTAGTACGAGGACAATACTTGTGGCGCTCTTCATCACTTTTGCTTTGAAAATAGTGATAAATTAATCGAGCTATTGCTTTCTTCATGCCATACAAGTTTCCTTTGTTTTGTCGTATGCTCATACCATAATAACTTTGTAACGTATTTATAACTTTATCGGTCATCCTTCCTTTTCCGGTAAGTCTTTTGCCATCTTTTAAAATTTTTCCTTTGTATGATGCTTTAAGAGTACGTAAACGTGATCCAACTTTTTTTTGTACATGGTTGATACATTCAGTTTTTTCCAAATTTCAACCATCAACCATGTAGCTATATTATTAAATCTTAGTTGGCTTATGACAGGTTTTCCGTAGAAATCGCAAAAATCAGAAAAGTGATCCCAAGTTTTGACAATGCTTGAAAAAATAGAGAGACTTAAATCCCTTGATCAATAGATAAATAAGTGACATATAGATAAAATGAAATGCTGAATATTTGTTACTTATCTTTTTTATTCTTACTTCTTATTCTAAATGACTTATGTTAATTATATTTTCAAGACAATAAAAAAAAATTAAACCTTTCATAAAAATAAATATATTGTAAAAATATAATGTATGATAAAAAAACTTTGAACATTACTTGACGGACAGACATTATCTGCTATAAAATATTTTACTATAAAAAGTTTTGCTTTAATTAGTTCAAAATTTTTTTGTATAAAAAGATATGAAAAATTTGCATTAAATTGTAGTTGTAGTAGTAGTTTACAACTTTAGGAACTTTAAGTTTAACTTTAAGTTTTGTCTAAAAGTAAAATGCTAAGAAAAAAAAACTTAATTCAACTTTTAACTTATAAATATTTTTTAAATATATATAATCATTTAAAATTACAAAGACTTGCTCTGAAGAAAAAGTGAATAGGAATAAAAGTGATTACTACATGCAACACTATTGGTTTAAACTTCTTTCAGTGCATATTAAAAGTTATTTTTTGTCAAAAGTTTATTTCAAACTAATTTCAATATAAACAACTAGACAAAGTTTATATAAAGAAAAAATAGAAATTAACAAAAAGATCAGTTTAAATCAATTGAAATGTTTATGATTTCAAAACTGGATAATGAAAATTTTTTAAACTTTTATTGTTATTCATTTGAAATAATGAACAAATAATATAACTGATAAATTTTTTAATTTAGCTGACGCAAATATTTTTTCGTTTTGTTTTATTTTTGCTATTCGTTTTTCCGTAATATCTGTTAACCAATCAGATGATGGTGGCAAAACAATTTATTATCCAATCATATGCTGGTGGCAAAAAAAATTATTTTATCTATATGCTTAGGGTTCACAGACACTTAAGGGTTTTTTAACTCAATATAATTTTCAAACAGCTGTAATAAATTAATAAATTGTAAATTTCAAAAAATTATTAAAAAAATTAAAAAGCTAGAGCTTTTAAGAATAGTTCAAAACTATCATTGAAACCAAACAAACCTGCAGTTAGTACTTTGAAAGTTTTAAATTTAAGTTAAACAATCACTTTGCAACTATGTTGACATAATTTATGCAGTTTAATAAACTAGTACAATAATCATTTCTTTTAATCAATAAAAATGATAAGTTACTAAAGTTTGCAATAATGCTTTGAAGTACATTTTGCTTGAAAACTTTTGCAATAATTGAGTAAAGCTGTCCACTTCTAAAAATTAGTGGACGATCTGGCAAAGCATAACTTCCAACACAAAAGTATCTAGCAGTAGCTGTATTATTGTATTGAAACACAGATATTAAAAAATCCATATAATCACAGTTAATATTTATAAGAATTTTTATACTTGTAATATAATATACGGCATGTCTAATGTCATACTGAAATAGCCTGCTGCCGGGGGCTTGAGAACATTGGTAGCAATCTTTTCTTTCATCATTCTTTTTTTCTTTTCTTTTTCTGTAAAAGTTGTACGCTATAAAAACAAAATAAATTGTACATGTACATGTAAAATGTACATGTACAATTTATTCATGAAGTGTAAAAATTATTTCAGAAATATAATTAGATTGATTGATTCCATTTGCATGGAATCAATATTGAGCGAATAGCACAATAATAGTTCGTGGCGCGTTTTGCATATAACTGCAATTTCTCTCATTTTAGAATTGCCGATTGAGAAATATATATCTTCCTCCGATTGAGAAATATATATCTTCCTTCCGATTGAGAAATATATATCTTCCTCCTACTCACTTTCTGTCTTACTGATGTATGTATGTAAGCCTTTGTAATTTTAAATGGTTATATATATTTAAAAAATGTTTTTAAGTTAAAAGTTTAACTAAGTTTTTTTCTAAACATTTTGCTTCTAAACACTTTTTCTTGAAGTTGTAAACGTTGCCAATATTTTTACAACTTTTATTTCTATTCCGTTTTATGCAAATATTTATTTAACAAGGAAAGATAGATCTTTCATATTTTTTTAATTAGAAGATGAAAGCGTTTATAGAAAAAAAATACTATTATTTTAAAGTTGTTGAATTTTTATACTTTTTATGCGGAAATTGTTTTTTTTTTTTTTGCTAAACTCATGACGCAATGCCCAATTTTACATTGCGTGAAACAGCCGTGCTAAATGAGTATGTTTAACAATAATGTCACGTTAGATTCAGATAAACTACGGTAGTATTAATTTTTATACAAAAGTCTTTTTTGCATAAATAATCATAACTTTTAGCCCCATTCAAAAAACTGTTTCAGTTAAAGACAAAGTTGAACATCAGCAGTGCCGTCTTAACGCATAGGCAAGGTAGACTGCTGACAAGTGCCCCCGATTTTTTGGGGCCTCCAAAATGTGTCTTTACGCGTCTTTTTGTGTTACTTTAGTTAATATTTAATATATATTTAATAATTGTCATATTTAGGTCCCAGTAATAAAGTTTTTTTTGTTTTCTTTAAAACCTTTTAAAAAATTTTTGTTTAAAATAAAAATGCTCAAGTTTTCCCACACGCCGTCAGGCGGTCGAAAATAACAGCTTGATAAAAGTTTTATCGATTGATTGTTTATTTTTTCAATAGTCAAAACTTCTTTTATCGCCATCAGAAGCAGGCTTGTGGAGCAGAGCCAAAGCCGTGGAGCTGGGGAGCCGCTGGTTTTTAATGGAGCTGGAGCCACAAAAATCAAGCGGCTCTCGGCTACCGTGATTTTTTAAAAGAAAAGAATATGTTTTTTTTATAGAAGACAAATTTTATTCATTCATTTTTTAACTAACTTGTTGAATAAATTATATATTAAATTTTTACAAATAGTTTTTCTAACAGTTACAGTCTTCCCAAAACGTAATAGAAATGAATATTTTAACAATTTAGTACTAAATAAAATACTATCCTTTAATTGCATTTCATTTAAAAGCATATTACGCTTTATTAAGAAAAAAACAAACAAGTAAATTGTATATAGAAACACTCTTACAGTATTACATATATCGTTTAATATTATATTTTTATATTTATATTATGCTATTAAATATTTGATGCGCGATTTAATTTTTATTTACTTTTTTTATTTGTTTTAGATGCCCTAAGAAGCAGGGCTGTCCCAAAGAAGTTATTCACGGAGGAAGGGGGGGGGTATTGTATGTGTTTTTTGCCAACTGAGAACAAAAAAATTAAAAAAATATAAAAAGGTCCTCGATATCTGATATTTGCCAACTATACCTAAAACTTGCCAACTGAAATGCCAAATGAACAAATGTGCCAACTCAAATGCATATATAACAGTTTTGGGGAGGGGGACACTCCCTACACCCCCCGTTTGGGACAGCCCTGCTAAGAAGTTTTTACGGTCTTATCACAGGGCACTAGGGAAAAGCATTTGAAAGGAAGTTTGCGCCTCCTTCCTTACTGTTCCTAAAAACATGCCCAGTGGTGGCGTTGAACCACGTTGAAATCTCTAGTTTCTGAGTCATTTGCGTTAACCACTGCGCTACGTACAAGGGAGGTACAAAAGACGTCTTTTAAACGTCTTCGGAGCGTTTTGAACGTCTTTTAAACGCTTTGGATGGCTTTTGAACGTTCAAAAGACGTCTTTTTTTATGTCCAATGCCCACTGGGTACCCAATTGGTACGTGACGTAAGAAAGACGTCTTTTAAACGTTTTAAACGTCTTTGAAAAATTCAAAATACCTCTTTTTTAGATACCGTGCCTACTGTGTAAAGTTAGAACTAAAATTATAGCTAAAATTTTTATTTTTGTGTTATAATATATAAAAGAAATGTATATTTACCCAAAACATTTTTCTTTTTTAAATGTAGTATGCGTTAGTAGAGTAGTGATAGTAATACATTAACCTTGAAGCATGAAAATTGCTTAAAAATTAATTTCTGTAATTGGTTTAAATTTAGGTTGGCAAATGTGATTAAAAAAAAATATCCTAAAATTTGTGATTTTTATTCATAAAGTAGGGTAGCCGGAGCCGAGCCGGGAGCCGTAAAAAAAGTTTTCGGCTCTACAAGCCTGATCAGAAGCACTTAAATCATTTCTAACGTAATAAAAAATATTTTCATTCACACATAAGAATTCCTAAGCCGCGTTTATTTACTTTTAAAAGAAATTGATAGACCTTTTCGCGGTTGCGAAATGCATCTTGGGTAATCAGGGCAAATAAACTTTAAATTTATGCCATAACTGCGATTTTATAACAGTTTAATTTTTATCTTTATCAAAAACAAATTATTATTTATTTAAAATAACTTTTTCAAAAAATATTCATTATTTAAAAATAAAGCTATAGGTTTTTTTATATATAGTAAACTCAATTAATGAGTAATAACACTTTTTTTTTTCGTTTTTGTTTCTGTCAAAAACTGATCAAGTATAACTTTATTGAAAGAAGGAAAATGATCCTTTTGCGTCTAAATTTAAAGAACTCAATTTCGAGATCGTTGCATTGTTATAAAGTTTTTATTAAACACAAAGAACCGAAATAAAATTAAAATTTCTCAAAACAAAATAACAATTAGATATGGATGCTATGCAAACAGGCAATAAAACAAAAGTTGAAACTCTTGAAAACGTTAAACGTTTTAGAAGATAAAACGTCAAGCATAGAGCTGCAGTTTTATCTCCAACAACGCGTTTTAAAATCACAAAAGTGGAAAGTCACATAAAACTTATTTGATGTGTAAAGAAAAAAGAGATTTTGATCCGAGACCAGAAGAAATGCGTGAAGTTATTTTTGAAAGCTGTTTTGTTTTTGTAAGTTGTTTCGAAAGAACGGAAGCTTTGAAAATTTAAAAATTTGAATGGTGTTGAATTTGTTGTTGCTTTTGAAAGGTTTTTTTTTTTTTTTGAAAGTTAGTTTAATGAATTTGTAAAAATCTTCATTTGAAATCTGTTTGTATTTGAAAGTTGTCTTGAAAGTTTGAAAGCTTTTGTTGTTGTAGGTGGGGGTCGTTCATAAAGTACGCACGCTCAAAGGGGGAGAGGGAAAGGGCCTTTAAAAAGCGAAAGAAAACGTATGAGGAGGGAGAGGGGGGGGGGGAGAGTTCAATTTAAAAGTACTTACGCACAAATTTAAAAGAAAATCCTTTGCAAATTTAAAAGAAAATCGTTTGTAATGTTCGTTTTATAATTTATTACAATTAACAAGTTCATATTTTTATTTATTTTTTTAAATTCATTTATTTAGCCGTACAAATATTTCAGATAGAGACTTTCAAAATTATTTTTAATAAAAGTTAAGGATGTAATTTAATCACTACGACATAGAATTTAACTTACGGTCATGCAATTCTTTATATATTCAAATTTCAAAGTTATTCATTATTAATTTATTTTATTTTAGTTATTCAAAGAAAATTTTAAAAATTCATTTAAAAAAAACAAATAACAACAAAAAAAAAACCACACGAAAAAAGAAAGATAAAAGTTAATTTAAAATCATAAGATACTTTATATATATATATATATATATATATATATATATATATATATATATATATATATATATATATATATATATATATATATATATATATATATTTATTATTATTATTATTTAGTGATCAAATACAAATACAATAATCTATTTATAATTTGATGAAGAGGTGCTACACCAGGCCCCCCTATGCTGACGAACATGGAGATACAGAAGCTACAGACAAAGCAGCAATTGTATCTATAAAGTTTCTTTCTTATGTTGTTTTTGAAAGCGTTGATGGATTAAGCGTTCACTGCTTCTTGCGAAAGCGCATTCCATGGGGCGACAATTCTATTTGAAAAAAAGTTATACCGCTCCTCGCAGTTTTTTACCATCTGACGTTCTAGTTTATGATTATGGCCTCTTAGAATATACTTATCTTTACTTTTTGAAATTTTTTGCGGAACGACAAAACTAACAAGCTCGAGTTTACGAGTGATTTTGAATTGCTCGATAAGATCTGCTCTTTTGCGGCGTTCTTCAAGAGTTGTTAAACCGAGCCGTTGGAGTCGATCTTTATAGGTCATGTGTTTAATAGTCGATATTGTTTTTGTTGCTCGATGTTGGACTTGCTTGAGAATGGCAATGTCTGATTTTAAATGCGGTGACCAGGCTTGTATAGCAAACTCAAGATGGGAGCGAATGTAAGTATATATATATATATATATATATATATATATATATATATATATATATATATATATATATATATATATATATATATAATTTCATAGTTAAAAATATTTATTCAACAAAAAAGAAATTAAAAAAAATTAATATTAAAAATCACAAAAAAACCAAATTCAAAGAAGATTTTTTTTTCCCTCTCTCTCCGTCATTTAAGAAAAAGAACAAATTTAAATTATCGTTATTAAAATCTATAAATGCTGTAAATCATTATAATTACTTTTCTATAATATAATTGACAATAATGTATATAATTAAAGAATTTAGACCTTTATTATTATTAGTAAGTTTATCAAAATAAAATCCCAGCAAAATCCTTGGATAACAACGGGAATAATAAAGTCATCAAAAAAAAAAAAAACAACGCTTATAAGAAAAGTTTATATAAAAAAAAAGAACTTATGAAAACGAAACAAAATATAAAAATTACAAAAGGCTCTTCGAAACAGTCATAAAGTATTCAAAAGACAATATTGTACAAATAAATTACTTAACTACAAAAATGATGTACAAAAAATGTGGCATATAATGAAAGGGGTGATATGTAAAAAAAGCATAAGCACTAATCGATTTCCCAAAAAACTCATTATAAATAATCGTGAAATTACGAATGATTCTTTAATCTCTAATTCTTTCAATCGTGGCCTCAAAAATAAAAAACAGTAAAACTAGCTTTGAATCATACTTAACCTCTAATAATGATCTTATGGAAAATAATAAGTTATCTGAAAAAGAACTACTTAATGCTGTTTTTACTGAAATTTATTAAATTTTAATAAAGGTAATGGAGTTGATGATGTAAGTAGCAATATAATAATTAAATTAATACTTTATCAAAAAACACCGCTTTTGCACCGTTTCAGTCTTTCTTTAGAACAAGGAATCTTTCCCGATAAACTAAAAGTTGCAAGGGTGATACTAGTTCTAAAATCTGGAGATGCAGCTTGTAGCGTAAATTATAGACCTATTTAAATACTACCATGCTTTTCAAAAATATTAGAACATATTATGTATAAAAGACTGTACTATTTCTTAGGTATTAATTACATTCTTTATAATAAACAAATTGGATTCGAAAAGGGTCACTCTACTGATCAGGCAATTGTTCATCTTGTTTATAAAGTTCTTAAATCTTTTGATGAAAATAAATATACTTAAGGCGTTTTTATCTCAGCAAGGCTTTTGACACTGTAAATCATTATATTTCATTAACCAAATTAGAAAACTGCGGTATTAAACTCTCGAATATTAAATAGTTTAAAAGCTACCAGTCAAATAGGCAATATATTTCTCATAATTACGGAAAAACTAACAGTATGAATATATCTTGAAGAGTACCAAAAAGGATCTATATTAGGACCGCTCTTATTTCTATATATTTAGTATATATCAATGATCTAAGCAAATCTTGTAATGTATTAAACACAATCTTGTTTGCAGATGATACTAATCTACTTTATGCTCAAAATGATATAAAAATGTCATTTAAAACTGTAAACACAGAACTACTATACTTGCTGAATGGTTTAAAGCAAACAAATTATCTTTAAATTTAAAACAAAATATACTTTTTTCATTGCTATAATAAACAAGACAATATTCCATTAAAACATCCAAATCTTTTTATTAACAATTGCGAAATGAAAAGAGAAGTATTATTGAAATTTCTAGGAGTACTCCTTGACAAAAATGGAGAGATCATATAAAATATATCAAAGGTAAAATATCAAAAGCATTAGCCTACTTTATAGGGAAAAACCTTTTTTTTAATTTGTTTAAAACTCTTATATTTCTCTTTTGTTAATTCCTATCTTAATTATGCTAACACTTTCTTAATTATGCTAACACTTTCTTAATTATGCTAATATTTCATGGTGTATTACCACTAACACTAACATTGCATGGTGTAGTACCAATAAAAATAAATTAAAAAACTCTATAATATGTGCAACCAGAATTATATTCAATGAAAGCCGATATAAAGCTTATGGCTCTCAAAGAGTGGATTCAATCATTTGAATTCATTGTCTTGACTGATACAGAATGGATAAAGCTCAAAAGTTGACGGATTTTTCCTTCATAGGGTATTTTCCATCTCCTTCTTGTGATGAAGAAAAACTTGGTCAGAAAGAAAAATGAAAAGTTCTGGTAAATCTCTACGTAAATGATATGAAGAGGATTTGGTTGAATAAATCCGTCATCTTGATGTTCTGAAGCGATCGAATACTTTTGGACAAAAGGGATCTCTTTCTCCTATCAAATTGCTCAACAGAATCTACCAGAAAGTTCATCAGTCAATTTTTCCTTCAATCTGCATTTTGCTTCGCATTTAAAAAAAATCCCGGTTTCAGTGGCTGAAGGAGAGCACTCTCTTAGTATGCTTTCTCTCATCAAATCCAAATTGCGATCAACAATGACTGGAGAATATCTTACTAACCTTATGGTGATTTCAATTGAAAACCACCTTGCCAAGGCTTTATCGAACGAAAATGTCACCTCTAGTTTTGCAAAGAAGAAAGCCCGCAAAATAAAATTAGTGTGATCTGACTTGTCTTCATAATTAACATTTTATTGATGAAATATACAATTCCATTCATTTTAAGTTGTATTTGTATTTTTGTTTTATCATATATAACCAAGTTCATATATAGAGTGCTTATGTGCAGCGGTATTTAATACAAAAATAT
The DNA here is from genome assembly GCF_038396675.1 of Hydra vulgaris. Classification (NCBI taxonomy): domain Eukaryota; kingdom Metazoa; phylum Cnidaria; class Hydrozoa; order Anthoathecata; family Hydridae; genus Hydra; species Hydra vulgaris. Next base: position 4,885,802 of record NC_088929.1, on the reverse strand, counting down.
TTATTGTTTTCATTAAATTGTAATGTGATAGTACCATACGGACGATAAACAGTGAAATTCATGCTTAATTCAATATACCAAGGAAACCAAAGTTTGGGTACCGAACAAAAATTGACCCTAGGCACCACAAAGTCTCTGTGCGGGCCTGGTGTCGAGGATCACGCTTATGGAACTCTGTTCTTGACGAAAATATGAAAAAAATAAAATCTACTGATATATTTAAAAGAACTGTAAAAAAACACTTGCTAAATTTAAACAAAACATACACTCTTTCATTTTTTATTTGAAAAGAAAATTTTCTTGCTGTTTTTGTTTGTCTGTTTTAATTTTGTATAAAAAATATAAATAGATAAATTTAAATCTTGAAAATGTTTTGAATCTTCTTAAATTTTAAATCTCTTTTAAATACCGGAATCGGCCTTTTTTATGCAGCCCCCGGCACCGGGTATCTTAAAAAAAAATTATTATTAAAGATTTACCTTAAATTCTGTAACTATATATTTAAGTGGTAGTTTCAATTGTGTTGAAATATTATTAACAAGATTGCTTTTAATTTCAATCAAACTTCTTGATATAAGTCTTAGAGTGTTATGGGCTCAATAACACTCTTAGACTTATTATCAGACTTAACACAAAGTTCTATTTACTCAATATAGATGAAATAAAAGCGTACGTACTTTATGGACAACCCCTTATTCCAAATATTACCTACCTATTAACTATTATTTAATATCAGGAAACTTGATATATTTAGACATACTTAATTAGCGCAAATTAATCAGCGTTATTTTGTGAAAAAATAATTCAGCGCAAGAGATTTCTCAAGCTTTGATTCCACCTTTTAATATGGACTCGGTGCCGGGTACCCGGATCCGGACCCGGTTTTTCCTTCCGGGTACCCGGAATCAGGGCTCGGCATAAACTGGTTCCGACACATCTCTAGTATATATACCAATTTGTAAATTTTTATGTTTATGTTATATAATACGTTGTTTTTATATTTAAGTTATATTACGGTAGGTATAAGTACCAATTTGTAAATTATTTTTTTTAAAGATTTTTTCTTTTTTGCAAACTTTATAACTTTTTTTCAAGCTTTTAAATTTTAAAATTTTTTAAATTTCTTTTTAAACTTTTTTAGATTCACTCTTTTGTATAATATTGGGCTTGTAAAATTATATTTTTCTCTGTTTCACGAAACATTTTGTCTTCTACTTGCTCCAGTCAGATTGTATTTATATATATTTATTAGATCTTAAGGATAACATTGTAAAATATGAGCAAACTACAAAATAAAATTAACTTAATTAAACAGATATTTATATAAGACAGTATCTGCCGAGCGGCCGTGATTGATGTGATACACTGAGTAAGAACCTGATCATTAAGGTCGTGAGGACAAAGTTAGCAGCCGAGGAGAAACGATTCTTCACCGATTTTTGATTTTTACTAGACTTTCTCAGTTGATGTTGAGTTGGGCTCAGTAGAATTAACTTGGCAGTGGAGATTTATGAGTTAGGAGCAGCTGTGCAACTAGCGGAGTCAGCCAGGGCTCTGGCTGGGGATGCAAACACGTAGCACTGATTGGATATTGATTCAATGACACTGATGCAACTGATGCGACCTGTACTTCTTATTGAAGAAACTAAAAGCCTTTTTAATATAATTTGTTTAACTGAAAGTTGGATTAAGTCGACATGGTTTTGTTAACACAAATTTTTATCTTCTCATTATGAATTAATGATTTAAGTGTTTCTGACGGTAATAAAGAAATTTTAACTTTTGAAATTTTAAACAATTATGCAAGAAATATTTTATTGAGCTGTTGTTATCGAACATCTGACGGGGTAAATGAAAATTTGAGCAATTTTTCTTTTTTTTTTTTCAAAATCTCTTTAAGAAAGGCATAAAAGAAAAAAAAAGGAATTATTTTATTGGAGATTTTATTATGAAGTATTTTCTCTATAATAACAACTTCAAAATTAAAAACTTCTATGACTCTTTTTTTGAAGCAGGAGCTGTAACCTTGATCTATATCCCTACTAGAGTGACAGTAAATATCATCACAATAGATATATTTAACGATGATATTCAAAAAGGAATTTCAAAAACAGATATTCCTGACCATTTTCCAATTTTTTTAGCAATTCGATCAAGCTCTAAAATAAAAATTCAGCTCAACAAAAAAATTAAAAAAATTATTTTTGACCACGCTAATGTAGAACAATAAATCACTGGAAAACAAAAATCATGCTAAAACTCCTTACCCCAGATGATTAGAGTTGAAAACAAAAGCATATTTGAGTCTAGTACTATAGTTCAAAAAATTTAACAAATTCTTAATAAAATTGGTCTGAAACTTGCTACAAAAATTACCAAAGACTTATTTAGTGTTTTTCTTTGTACATACGGATAAATGCATTTACGAGTTATTTTCCGATTTATCCTTTAAAGAGTTTTAAAAAGATTACAAATCTCTTTTAAAAAAACAAAGCAGTAGAAGCTGAGAAAATTAATGAAAACATAATAGGCCGGGTGAATAAAAAAAAAGCAACTGCTATTACTCAGTAATTGGTCAGCCTTACGTGAATAAAAACATTAGCAATATTGCTCAAACTTTTGTTCACGTAAAGCTGAACAACTGCTTAGCGTTTTAGAGTAAATTGCTAAGCTTTATAAAGCTTAGCATAATTATGTGAATAAAAAATCAAGCGAGTTTGCTAAAATTTCTATTCACGTAAAGCTGAAGAAATACTCGAGTAAAATAAGTTGCTTTTTTTTATTCACCCGGCCTATTTATAGAGTTTATGAACAGTTAAGAGTTATTCTATTTAAAGTTTTTAAAGCATCTATTGATAAAGGAGTTTTTCCTGATTGAATAAAAATTGCCAAAACTGTTCAAATTTTTAAAGAAAGTGACAGAACTAATATTAGTAATTACCGTCCTATCTCCGTCCTTTCTACCTTCTCAAAAATTTTAGAAAAAATTATGTACTATAGAATTATTTTTAGTGCACCCAATACTGGTAGTGTCAATACCGAAATACCGGTATTACTGGGTTTATTTAAGTACCGAAATACCGGTATTGTGTTGACTTAATACTGGTATTAAAAAAATATTTGTACAGGGCTTGTACGCAATCGTTTTCTTCACGTAAAACACAAAATTTAATATTTAAAACTGCGCGATAAACAACGCTTGTTCAACTTGTAATGAGAAGATAAAATCACGCCCGCTCAAGAGTTTTTATTGTTTATAATGTGTGCACACTTTACAGGTTCATAAGTTTCTTAAATGTTCCGTATTTTTTATTCGTAGAAAAAGCCTACATTTAGACTATTAATAACAAAATTTTATATAGTATATGGGTTCTCAATAAATTCTATATAGTTTATGGGTCCTCAATAAGAAAAAGTTTACATTGGGCTATTAATAACAAAATCTTCCAGTTGCACGTATGTTTCCAGTCGGGTTTATAGTAGTTGAAACAACATACCAATCATTAACATAAACAAACATTTCAGAATCTTTCTTTTTTCGGATATCTCTTTGAGTAACTGTAGTAGTTAAAAGTTCTTTTTCGTAAAATTGTTTTCTATGTTTTGTTCTTCTAGATAAACCACTTCCACCGCAGTACTCCTCCCAACCGCCTAAAAATTCATTACCCCAAGAAACGCTTGTTGCTGTTTTTTTTTCACTAATAACTGGCCAATTTTGTGGGTTATTTTCTCTTTCGATGCGTTCTCTTTGCCTCTTTTCTTCTAACATAAGCTGTTCAGCTTTTTTTTGTTGATGTTCCGCTAATAATCTTCGTTCGGCTTCAGCTTTCATTTCTAGTTGAGCTTGTTGTCTCTGTTTTTCTTTTATCTCAATAAGTATTGATGCAACTATTGCTTCAATTTTAATCACCATTAGTTTTTTAAATTCAATTAAAGATTGATTGTAAACGTCTTCTGAAATTATTTTCAGAAGTTTAATTAGAGGGGAGCAATCATATTGGAATTCGTCAAACGCTTTCTTTAAATGATTTATTTTTCTTTCCAAATCAGGTACTGAAAGTGTCTTTATTACTCTTGCGTCAATTATGTTCAATAAAAAATGCTGAAAAACATCTTCCATTTCTTCAAGATAAATATATTTTATGGTGTTTTTGTCATTGTAATCAAAAATTGCCCCTATATTGACAACATTTATGCGTTTTTGATTAACTTTGTTAATAACATCAAAAATTGTTTCTCTGTCATCTTCATTAATTTTATTATCATAGACCAGTTCCATTTTTGCAAAATGCCCCAAATTGTGCCACTTTGTCATAGCACCTTCTTCCATTTTTTCTTTTAATTTCTCAACAAGTTGCCGATTGTTTTTCTTAGGTGAACTTTTTGTTATAACTAAGGCACTTATTTCTTCAATCGACTCATTAGGAATAAGTGTTTTTACACTAGACAAAAGCTGCTTAAATAATACCCCTTTACTTGCAATTATTTCGTCCTGACTAATTACAAAAATTATTCTTACTGTTTTAGCATTTTCTATTATACTTTTGATAAATGCAGCATTTACTAAGTTTACTGCAGTTCCCCTAGTATCAGCAATGCCTGGTAAATCATAGAGTAAAAAATGATTACATTCAATAAACTTAGGTAATAATGTTTCTGAGGCATAATTTACTCCAATTTTCATTGCTCTCGGATCATTCTGATTTTTTAAAACAATGTTGTCGTTAACATCGACACATAATTCTTTTTTTGCTAAATAGTTAATCAAAGTGCTTTTACCAGATCCTGTTCTGCCTACAAATACAACAACATTCTTTTCTTTAGAAGAGTTCAAAATTTCTTGATTTTGTAGTGATTGAACTTCGAGTATTTTTCTAATGTGTATACGGCTAATACTCATTTGGGTCAAACTTGATGTTAGGTCTGTCATTGTTTTTATTGACAGTTTGATAAAAAGTTTATAACTAAAAAACAATTTTTTTTTTGTCGTTAACTTTTAAATTATTATAACATTTATCTTCTTTAGAAAAAATTAATAAATACAATTTCATAGTATGTTTCTATTATAAATGTATTATTTCGAAAATGTATTTCGAAAAATAATAAAAACTATCGTAACTTAATAATTGAGAATAAAAAGATTAAACATATTTCTTTTACTAAAATCAAATGGTTTAAATACTTCCAATATGAAGTAAATTTATGCATTATCAACAAATATGTATTCTATATTATTTCTAATCTAGAATTAACTGAAAAAATAACCTTCAATTTTAACTATGAATGAATATAACAAATATTTACTTATGTATAATGTTTCACAACTATAACTGAAACTTACCAAACAAAAAACGTATTGTTTTATATTTAGGCATTTAAGTTAGCACTACGTAAACAAAACATCTTTGAACGTTTTTAAAAAATAGTAAGTAATCATAACAAGAGAATAACTTTCTCTAAAATTTTTTCTTATTGCAAGAATATACTGGTTCCATTGGGAGATACAGTAGAGTTTTGCGGAAAAATTGCCATATTTAATTGTATTGAAAAATAGAGAATACTTACCAATACTGAGGGGAAGTTCGTGCACCTAGGGCATCCTTGTACCCAGGGCCATATGTGTGTTTCTCTGGTAAAAAATTTGCTTAACCTTATTGTAGATTGTTGAATTCGGACTGATGCGGAGCGTTTTTTTCGCGGTTGTTTTGAGATTACCATTCTACTCGTAGACTTTTTCGTCAATTTTGTTCAGAATTATTCGTTAATTTTTTTACTTATATTTTTGTTGCAATCAAGCTGTGTCAGAACTGTATAATTATCTGATACGGATTGGTATACTTTAAATTGATATATAGCAATGTGTTATTATGGAGTTAAATCTAATTTTTAGAGAGCGACTCTGGTTACAATAGCTGGTGGCCCTAGGTACAATAAAAAAAAAGCTTATTGTACCTAGGGCCAATTATTTATAAACCATTACATATAACAGACTTATATTTAAGGTCCGAATAAAAGATTATAATTAATAGAAAGATGTAATCTGATCATATTACCTGCTTCATGTCCTGATCATATATTATATGATCACATATTATATTATATGATCACATATTGTATTATATGATCACATATTATACAACATGATCATATATTATACAAATCTGATCATATTATACAACCTGCTTCATGTCCTGATCATATTATACAATATGATCATATATTATATTATCACATACTATATTATATGATCACATATTATATTATATGATCACATATTATATCATATGATCACATATAATACAACATGATCATATATTATACAAATCTGATCATATTATACAACCTGCTTCATGTCCTGCTGCCTTTTAGGATACGCTTTTTTTAGGCAAAGGCTAGGAGAAGTCAACTCCGACTTAAAACACATGCCTGGGGCTCTTTGTTGAGTAAATACTAGAGATGGTGTCTCAATAAAAATACTCATCTTGAATAAATGTTAAATGCATCTAGCTATTGTCTTGTAGAAGACCTCCTAGACAAAGACTTAAAGGGTAAACAGATTCTATCTGTCGACAACCTCTTCTTCATCTATTAAGCTGACGTAGATGTATTTTTAATGCATTGTTTCCAGTTTAGGATGTTGAACGCTGGATATTCTTGACTCAATGCATGGTTTTTGCTTGTGTCTCTATTTTTATGACTAGGCAACTCATTATATTATCTCCTAATGAGGGTACAGCTCTAAAACTCAGCTTTACGGTTCTGAGGACGGCTCAGGTTTTCCGAACTCCGTGGTAGCTCTCAGAGAGACTGGTTCCATCAACAGCTGAAAAATATCTGAGTACTAGCAGTCCCATGTTGCGCATGGATGGTGTCCCTGTTCGTACTTTTGGTGTGCATTGTTGAGGCCACATTTAGAGCCCTTTGTCACGGCATAGGGTTTATTAATAGTAATGAGGCATATGCCTGAACTATTAAATAGTGTACTGAGTACAATCTATGCTTTGAGTCAAATTCTTTAAAAAATTTAAAATGACTTAAGTACCAAAAACTATAAAACACTAAAAACCATCGTCATCACCAAGTTCTCTAAACTCATCATTCACTAATATTCGTGGTCTTTGAAGTAACTTTTCTTCTGTTGAGTCTTATCTCTTGCAAAGTTTGCCAGACCTACTTGCTCTTTGTGAGACTAATTTGAGTTCAGCTGTCTCATCTTGTGACCGTAAAAACTCCAATAGTCACATGTTTGGCCTGGATATTTACATTCGTTAGAACTCACCCATTTATCGGGAAACTAGGTTTGAATCCACAGACTATTCTTTTATAAGCTTTTATTTAGCACCACTTTACACTGTCGCCTTTCTTTTTATTCTATATTGCTCTTCTTCATCTCAAGACTGAACTCTTTTTAATGTTATTTCTGATCATATTGACCAAGCCCTCTCTCTTTATCCTTCAGCTGATATTGTTGTTGTTGGTGAATTTAACACTCATCACACTGAATGGCTTGGCTATAGTGTCAGTGACTCTGAACCCACAACTATTGCCTTTCTCAATCTCTAACTCAAATAATCAACTTTCCAACTCGCTTTCCAGACAACCCGAATTATTCACCTTCTCTACTCGACCTATTTCTTGTTTCTGATCCTATTCAGTGTCCAGTTTCTCCACATTCACCCTTAGGTGCTTCTGATTACGGTTTGATCTCTCTAAAACTATTATCTCATTCTTCTTCATCATCAGAACTCCCCTATCATTGTACCTCTTACAAATACCTTAAAGCTGGCTGGGACTCTTTCCGTGATTTTCTTCGTGATGGCCCTTAAGTAGAAATCTTTCGTCTTCCTGCTGACAAATTTGCTTCTTACATAACTTCGTGGATTCAGGCTGGTATTTATTCTTTTATTCCTTCTCGACAATTCCAGGTCACGCCTCACTCTTCCCATGGTTTTCCTCCCATTGTGCTGCTGCAATTTCCAATTGAAGCTGTTACTTCCATATCTATTAGCAAAACAATTCTCCAGAAAACAGACTTCTGTTTACTATTGTTAGAAACCATTGTGCAAAGGTTTTGTCTAACGCCAAAGCTCGCTGTTCTCAGGTCATGAAATCTCATATTTCATAACAAAAATTAGGTTCTCGTAACTTCTGTAGAATTTTTAACAGTATCAACAATAAGGGTAAGTCTGTTATTTCACCTCTTTTGTATGGTTCAGACTTTGTCACCTCACCTAAAAACAAAGCTGAATTGTTTGCTAAGAACTTTTCATCGATATCATCTCTTGATTCCACTAGTTGCGTTCTACCTGATATAGTCGTCAAACAAACTAATCCATTGCTTGACATTCGTATCACTCCAGCTTCTGTATCAAAAGTAATTTCCTGCTTAAACTCTTCTTCAGCTTGTGGTCCGGAAAATATATCTGTTGTAGTCTTGCAGAAGTTTTCTCCGGAGCTGTCATTTATACTTTCAAAACTATTTAACAAGGGCTTATCAGAGTCTTGTTTTCCAACCTGCTGGAAAGCAGCATTTGTTATCCCTATTTCAAAAATTCTGGAGAGCGATCTGAATCGTCTAAGTACCTTCCCATTAGTCTTCTTCCTGTCATAAGAAGGGTTTTTGGATCTTTAATTAACAAACACTAAATCTCTTATCTTGAATCTAATAACTTACTTTCTGATCATCAATATGGATTTTGATCTTTTCGTTCTACAGCTGATTTGCTAACAATAATAACCGATAGGTTTTATTGTGCATTAGGTAAAGGTGGAGAGGTTAAAGCTATCGCTCTTGACATTTCAAAAGCTTTTGATAAAGTTTGGCATGCTGGTCTTCTCCATAAGCTTTCTTCTTATGGTGTATCCGGCAACATCTTTAAGATCATTGAATCCTTCCTTTCCAATCGTAGCATAAAAGTAGTCCTCGATGGACAACACTCTTCTTCTTATTCTGTAACTTCAAGGTTCTATCCTTGGCCCTATACTCTTTTTAATTTACATTAATGATCTTCCAGATATTCTCACATCTAAGGTGACATAGTTCGCTGATGATACTACTATTTTTTCATGTCATGATAAGAAGCTCTTATTGCTTGTAGCGGGCATCTGAGCTTGAAAAGGATATCACTTCTGCTACAGCATGGGACTCACAGTGGCTGGTGAACTTTAATTCAGATAAAACTCAATATTTTTCAGCCAATCGTTATCGCAATGATTTAGATCTTCCTATATTTATAAACGGTAATGTACTCGATGAGTGATCTACCCTTCATCTTATAGGATTAACTCTTAATTCCGATCTTTCTTGGAAACCGTATATCAAATCCATTGCAAAATTAACATCTGCTAAGGTTGCATCTCTTTAACGAGCTCGACACTTTCTTACTCCGGAAAAACGCATTGAAAACATAGTTGGACCTGCTCTTGCAGTCAACCTACAACCATTGTCACATTGTCGTAACGTTGCTTCTCTTTCACTTTTCTACAAATACTATAATGGGCACTGCTCTAAAGAGCTAGCGCATCTTGTGCCATCAACTAAAATTCATTCTCGTGTTACTCATCATTCAATTAAATTTCATCCTTTTCTGTGACTGTTCCTAAGTGCTCCAAAAACTCCTATTCGTCTAGTTTTTTTCCTCGAACATCATCAGTTCTTTAAAACTTGCTTCCTTCATCTTGCTTTCCTGATTCATATAACTTGCAATCCTTTAAGTCGTCCGTCAATCGTTATCTTGCTCTACAATCTTCATCTTTTTTCTTCCAGTAACATCCAACTCTAATAGCGGTTGCTTGCAGTCTTGTTAGAAGCAAAGATGTAAAAAAATAAAAAAAATAAAAAAAAACTTATGTATATATAATTAGAAGTTTAAGTCTGGCATTTAATTGGAGCATTAAAAAAAAACCGGTCCTAGATACGCGAACATCCCCTGGCTTACTATTATTTGTGTTTTTGGTGCTATTTATGTTTTAAAATAAATAAATAAAAAAAAAGTTAATATTTTTGAGAAAATCAAGTACATTTAGACAGTTATAAAACTTTACAGTATTATAAAACTTTTTTATTTCTACAAACTTTTGTTTGGATCACTAAAAAGTTATTATTCTGATACGTTGTAAACTAAAAATGGGAGTAAATAGACTTTGAACCCCAAGCAATAAAAAAATAGATGAACAGAAAGCAAAGAGTATTATATGCGTTATTTTTTCTGCATTCGCAGTTTTTTGCTAAATACATATCGCGAGGTTAGAATTATTTTTTTCTATCTCCATGTTTTTCCGAACCGAGAAAATCAAGTTCAAAGTTTTAAATGAACCTGCAGACCAAACAACATAAAAAACGCAAACAAAACCGATTTGGATTAGTATCCTATACAGACTACCACAGTTTCAAAAAATTGTTTTAAAATATTTAAAGTGCAAGTGTCTGAATTACTACACCCTGAATTGGAGATAGAACAATGTTATTTATTTTACACTAGTGAACAAATTACATAAACATGCTATGAGATCTTCACAACGAAATAAAACTTTAGTCATAAATTCTAATGGCATAACTTCTAAAATACATTGCATAATAAAAAGATATCTTAAAGAATAATTAGTTAACCAGAACCTCTGGTTAATCCATTAAAAACATAACATTTCAGTAAGAAGCCCATTTAACAACATAAAATATAAATATTTTGAAAATAATAATAAATAAATTACTTTAAACTACTCTTATAAAATGCAATATTTAGAGCAGGCATATACTTGAACATACTTTGAAGGACATTGGCTTTATCATTTGAAATTTAAGCACGCTGATTTAAGGCAAAAAACACTAGTATCACTGCCATGACTAAGATCTCAGATTGTTAATTCATGCTTTTGAACAAACATTACAACATGACTTTCTGTAGTATACATGATCTGAATGCTGGATGCTTTATCTGGATATAGGGAACAAGCTTAAAATTAAAAAAGTCTGCAATAGTTGAAAAATGTTTGAAACCAAATTTCTTCATTTGGCTGACAGGAAAAAAATTTATTTTTTGAAGAGCAGGAATTGCTCTGATTAAACCAAGGGGACTAAATATTTCAAGAGGAACGAGTACTCCATACTAGAATTTCCTGGTTTTTAAACCTTTGTAAAATGACTCTGATTTTTTTAACTCGCCTACTTTGCCGCCACGACCTCAACTTAGTTGGAGCCGTGAAAACTATACATCGATATCCTCGCACATTGAAGCTGTTGATTGGGAAACAGAATGGTCTAAATACAAACGATAGCTACCAGCTTCTAGTAAACGTGTATAATGATGTAATCAATCTATAAATCCCATCAACAACTACTCCTTTCACTGAGAAACAGGAGCAATAGGTAACGCCAGATCTTATTAAAGCGGTCAAGGCTAAACGCGCCTCTTGGGTTAAGTATATTAATGCAGGTCGCGATACGCACCAATTACTCAAAAAATCACATCGCACTGCATGCAAAAACATTACTAAAATGGTAAAATATTCCAGGCACAACTACAAAGAGAAACTCGCCAAAAAGTGCAAAAGCAACCCTAAACGCTTACAAGCACATGTACAAAGCAAACAGAGCGTCAGGAACACTATTAAATCGCTAGAACCAGCTAATAGCAACATCACTACCGATACCGACGATATATGCTCATTGTTGAATAACTATTTTCATTCGGTTTTTGTTTTGAAGCCCGAAGGTCCAAATCAAGCTTTTGAAAGTTGTACCGAAGCAATTTGTGTTGTCGACTCAGCAAATTTTTCTATCGATATAGTACAAATGTGCCTCAAGCACCTTGATGAAAGAAAGTCAACCGGCTACAACGGTTTACATCCACGGGTCCTTAGTAAATGTGCAGCTACCTTTGTTAAACCTCTTTCGTTTATCTGTTATAAGTTGACGAGTGATCATCAACGGCATCACATCTGAATGGCAAGCGGTCACTAGTAGTGTGCCTCAAGACTCGGTCTTAGGCCCATTGTTCTTTGTAATCTTCATTAATGACCTGCTGGACAGCATAAGTTATCATATGAAACTGTATGCTGACGACAGTAAAATTATTGGCATAATTAAAAAGGAGTTGGACAGCACCACTCTTCAAGCTGACATTGACAGAGCAGTGGAATGGTCACATATTTGGTTCATTTATTTCAACATTGAGAAATGCAAAGCAATGCATGTTGGTTGCGCATGTAACGAGTCAACGCGCAATTACTCAATGGCCAACGTTGACGGCACGCGTTATCAACTCAAAAAGACTGTAGTCGAACGAGACCTTGGCGTGATGGTCTCCAAAAACCTTAACGTCAGACCACAAGTAGAGTCAGCCGCATTAATTACGAATAGAATGCTAAGGCGATTCAAAAAAAAATTACGGAGTTGCAGTTTTTATTTATGGCGCACATTGTATTTTATTTACATTCGCCCCCACCTTTAGTTCATTGTGCAAGCCTAGTCGCATCATTAAAAGTCCGTCATTGCTATCCTCGAACAGCAGTGAACGCTCCATCAATCAATGCTTTTAAATACAGCATAACAAAGTAACTTTCAGAGACGCAGTTGCTGCTTTGTCTGTAGCTTCTGTGTATTTTTTTTTGTCAGCATAGAAGGGCCTGGTGTAGCACCTCTTCATCAAATATAAACCGATTTATTGTATTCGTTTTTTTTTATTACTAAATAATAATAAATAAAATAAAATTATAAAAAAAGTATTCTTATAAAATAACTACTTGAAATGTAAAAATACGATGTAAACTGCGGATAGTGATAGTATTAGTGATAAGACTAATATTATTTTTTTGCCCCGGCTATGTAAATACTTATACATTTTGATATTGTAGTTATATTTAAACGGCGAAATATATAAATACATATATATATATATATATATATATATATATATATATATAAATATATATATATATATATATATATATACTTATATATATATATTTTTATATATATATATATATTTATATATATATATATATATATATATATATATATATATATATATATATATATATATATATATATATATATATATATATATATATATATATATATATATAATGAATTGCATATACGTTGTGATTCTGAAACACTTTGATTTTTGCCGTACATACACTTCCCCAATAGCTCAACTGCCATTAAAGTTGCTTTGATTAATCAACTGCCATTAAAGCTGCTTTGATTAATCAACTGCCATTAAAGCTGCTTTGATTAATCAACTGCCATTAAAGCTGCTTTGATTAATCAACTGCCATTAAAGCTGCTTTGATTAATCAACTGCCATTAAAGCTGCTTTGATTAATCAACTGCCATTAAAGCTGCTTTGATTAATCAACTGCCATTAAAGCTGTTTTGATTAATCAACTGCCATTAAAGCTTTAAAAGTTAGAAAGATGAAAACTTTTTTATCAACAAAGGGATTATATTTAGTGAACTAAGTATTTACTTTTTGAACATTTTTACGGCAACTGAGAGCATTGCTATGTAAATTTCAAAAAAATGGGCAGCCTAAAAAGTTAACTGACTAAAAAAGTATTGCAGGTAATTTTTTGGGAATGTAGGTAGCGGTATACAGGATGCTATTTTATTAAAAATTTCCAAAAAAAATTATTTTTAATTGACTACCACTTTAAAATAATTTTGTTCCAAATTCTATATTTACGAGTAACTTAATAAACTGAGGAATTTATAGACAATTGTTGATTAAACAACAAAAAAAAAACTTACTAAGGGGTCGTCCATAAATTACGTATTGCTAAACTAAAAAAAATAGAAGTAGATCATTTGTCCTTTTGCGTAGCAATTTTCATTGAACTTTTTGCAAATTTAAATTCTAGTTTAATTAAGGTCTCCGCAAGGAAACACTTTACTTTTTTTTTGTTTTTTCTTTTTATTAGTTAAATTTAGCTTAATTTATGGACGATCCCTAATTATTAATAGTATCGTTCCTTTTGTTTTTAATATTGGCCCTAAATAAAAATACTTTTTTTTACGTAAAGTTCTTGACACCCATGGAAAGACAATAGGGTAACATGCATTTGTTAGGGGTCGTCCATAAAGTACGTACGCCAAAAATTTTGAAATTTGACCCCTCTCCCCCTGTTGCCATGCGTACTTTTAAGTACGTACGTATTTCAAATACCTCTAAAAGTACGTATATATTTTAAATACCTTTTTTTTTTTGAATAAATTTTTGAAAAAAGAAAAAGGTGGAGAAGGTATCTTTTGTACCAGTCTTCGCCACATAAGTTAATGTAATGAACTTATGTGGCGAAGACTGGTTCAACTCCCGGTTACGCCATATTGTACTATATTTTGTTTTAATGACGGATCAAATAAAAATAAACTATACTTAAGACGGACGTTTTTTTCAGGCACCCCTCTTTAGAAAGTCTGTAAAAAACGAGTCTTAAGCGAGGTCAATAGTATTGTAAAGTCTAAAACCCAGTGCCGAAGGTAGGCTATCCATACCCCTTAATTGGAGGAAGGAGGGAGTGAGATGAGAAGCAGTAAATTTTGCTCCCTTTTGCAAATTTAAGGAGCTTTTTATTTTAGCAAAACCAAGTGGTAAAATTTGGAAGATTTTGAGACTCTAAGGACAAATTTTTTTTTTGGAGGGGGGGGGGGGGCATCCAACCCATTACCAACGGCACTGCTAAAAACCTACTTATTGTCGACTCAAAAAATAGGTTGCCTGATATACGCCTTACTCAGGGCCAGTATATAAGAGGTGGAATGTGTGCATGGGCGCCCGCAGGATTTTTTGATGTTTCCACCCAAAGCGGCAGGGGCAAGCGTTAACGGGCTTTTTTGTTCCATGGCTTCCGCCGTTCCCAATTTTTTGCAATTCCTCCTCATTTGGAATAGGTATAAACATACTTAAGTTTGGAGTTTACACAATGTGTGAAAATGTCCTATCTGAAACATTAAAAAATCCTACAGGCGCTCATACATGTGTGTGCATAGAGGGAAACTAAACCCTCTACTCCCTATACCATACATACTTTTTATGTTCGCAAACTAGGATCTTTAGTCAGAATTTTAATTTTTCTATTGATTAGCTGGTTAACTATGATAAATTAGAAAATCAAAGTACGTACTTTTAAATTGAACCCTCCACCACCCCCCTACCCCATACGCTTTCGTACGCTTTTGAAGACCTTCCCCATATGAGCGTACGTACTTCATTAACGAACCCTTTTATTATTTTATTTTTATATATCATTGAAATAAATCAAATCCCTTGGCGTACTCCTAAATTATGTTTTAGATGTTCAAGCGTATTACTACAAAAATATAAATCTGTAAATTCTATGCTACTCATTCTAATCGACGTTTGGGAAAACTTAACAAAAAACCCATAAAATCTAAAATAGTCAACACGAAATAACAAACATAATGAAAATTGCAAAATAAACTCCAAATCTTTAAGAACTTGATGTGGGTAGATGAAAGATCTAGTTTCTATGAATATTTTTCCAAAATTATTATAAGGTTGTCGTGTGTAAGTGTTAGATATCTTAGGTACATTTGTGTTTTGTTTTCAAAGGTAAAATTTAATAAAAACCTAATTTTATGTAAATATTTATAATTTATTAGGTTAAAAAAGTTCGCACTCTTTCAGAATTGTGAAACTAGCGTTTAAAGTTTCTTAAATCGCCGTTGTCAAGGAAAATTTATGATCTTTAATTCGAATTCCAAACTGTTCCGAGAATTCAGCATGTTTTAGCGGCATATTTTGTCATATTTCTTTTTTTCTAATATATACTATAATATTAATACACTAAATAAAGTATATTAATTACCTAAGAACCTTGACTATACTTACAATACTAGTCACTTATTGCTAAATAATTTAGATTAGTACTTAGTAGCCTGGGTATATACTAGAGTACGTTAGTAGTATACATAGTGGTAGTTCCTAGTACTCTAACACTACTATTGTTATTTGTTTTTGATAATAAATAGATGTATAAGGAAAATTTTTACATTATTCATTTACAAATTAATAAAAATTAATAAAAACACTTATCTAATTTTTTTCTTCGCTAAAAATTAATTGAAAAATGTTATATATTTACTTATAAAATTGGTTATAAATCTCTCTCTCTCTCTCTCTCTCTCTCTCTCTCTCTCTCTCTCTCTCTCTCTCTCTCTCTCTCTCTCTCTCTCTCTCTCTCTCTCTCTCTCCTCTCTGTCTTTCTCTCTCTCTCTCTCTCTCTCTCTCTCTCTCTCTCTCTATATATATATATATATATATATATATAATGTATATATATATATATAATATATATATATATAATATATATATATTTATATATATCATATATATATATATATATCATATATATGTACATATATGCATATATATTGTATATATATATATATATATTTGTATATATATTAATAATATAAATGTAAATATATGTATATATAAATACATGTATATATTATATATATAATATTATTATGTATATTATATATAATACATATATATATGTATGTATATGTATATATATATTGTATATATATTTGTTGTTTATATATGTTATATATATTGTATATAATACATATATATATTATATAATATATATACATATATATATATATATATATGCATTTATATATAAATATATATTATATAATATATATATGTATTATATACAATATATATAACATATATATACAATAAATATATATATATATATACAATATATATATATATATATATACATATATATGTATATATATACATATATATGTATATATGTATATATATATATATATATATATATATATATATATATATATATATATATATATATATATATATATATATATATATATATATGTTTAAGTTCTACAAGTTTGGTCAAATAAAATCTTAAAAACTTTTTTTTTTATTCACTTAAAATAAATTTAGAAAATTCTGACAACAGTTTGTGAAGCTAACAGATGATCTTTTTCTTTTCTTTGATTTTTCTTCCTTCTTCCTTTTCTCTCTTTCCACAAGAATCAGAGACAAGAGAGGTTAAGTTACTCACTGGATTATGGGATTTCCGTATGGATAATTCTTCAGCAAGAAATGCTGGTTTTCACAATGAATGGTATCGAAAGTCATTAAAAGAGGTTTGTTAATTTGTATTGTTTTTCCAATAATATTACTGTTTACTATTGCAGATCCATAGGTACACTAATGCAGATTTGTATTAGTGAGTTTTAGAGTTTCAAATTTTAGAAAAATAATGATTATGATAAAAAGAATTTTTTTATTGTGTGTAGTTGCCTCCTTCTTGGGATCTCATTTCCCTTCACAAAATCTCTGTTTTTTATTTTTTCAGTCCTATAAATTTATTGACTTCAAGATTTGCAAAATTAAAATTGAATTTGCAAAACAAAAGAGGTGCAACAAACCTTTTTACTTATATTTTTTACCTTTTTTAAACATATTAAGACTGGTAAAGTTATTCAAATGCCTGTTCCTGCAAGTTTTAACGATTTATCTGAAGAAGCAACTACTCGTGATTTTGTTGGTTGGGTGTGGTATGAAAGAAAAGTATTTGTTCCTAGTCGATGGGATGATGAAAAAAATTTAAGAGTAGTTCTTAGATTTGAAAGTTGTCATTACTTATGTGTTGTGGTAAGTTGAATTTTTTGTTTATAGTTTAATATTTTTTTACTGTTTTTACTTCTATGTTTTCTTTTATAATGCAACTTTTTATTTTTTTTAAATTTTATTACTGATAATATTGAAATGATTCAGATTAAGTATTTTTGTCTAATGCTGATATTGTATATTTATAGGAAAATAGAACCTTAAAAAGATTTAGTTTGTTGTACTACTTTTGTTTCCTCTCATTATTGATTGAAAATATGTTTAAATTTAAATCTTTTATTGAGCAGTATCCAATAGTTGCAGCTTGTTTTAATAATTATAATGTTGATAATGGGTCATTGATAACACTTTAGATCAAGCTCATTGTGTAATTTGTGATATTTGGGTCAAGCTCATTGTGTTTATTATATAACCACTATAGCATTTTAAAGTTACACTATGTCTCAATCGGTTACAATTGGTAACAAGGTTACATTCTCTAATTTTTAATGAAATATTATGTAAATAAACTTAATAATGCAGTAAAAATTTGTTTATTATTGCCGCATTGCTAAATATAATCTTTTATTCTATTTTTATTGTAAAATAGCTTCATTTCAATTGGTTACTTTGTCACTGAAAAAAAAAAGTCCTAATTCACAACGTTACATCTCAATTTTTTTTTTTTTAACTTTTTAAAGTGTAACCAATTGAGATGTAACATAATGTATCAAAGTCTAGATTTGAAACATAACTAAAATATGTCTCAGACATAGATTTTTTTAATGTTACATTATGTCTCAATTAGTTGCACTTTAAAAAATAAAAAATAAAAAAACACTTAACGTAACTTAAAAAATTTATAATTGTGATATAACGTTTCAATTCTTAATTGTTTTACGGTATGTTTTACGTCTTGATTTGTTTTAAAGGTAATAAAACTAATAGTTAGATTGCTTAAGTATCATAAAAAACTTTTAAAGACACTTTTTTTTTATGTTTTTCGTTACCTTACTTTTAAAGTTTTCAAAGTTGTATTGACCTTTAAAAAGTCTATTTTTAAAACTAACCCACAATTGGGGATTAGTTTTTAAAAAAACTTTTACAATAGTCTTTACAATAGTTTTAACAAACGTGTTAATGCGTTTACAATATTGTTAATTAATATTATTGTTAACAAAATAATTTTTATTGTAAAATAGATTTAATTGATAAAAAATATAAAAAAGTTTCGTCTAAATTAGTTTTTTTTGTGTGACTAATTTGTCACGAAAAAAAAAAAGTTTTAATTATGTCTCAATTGTTTTTTTTTTAAACTTATAAAAGTGCAGTTTTTAAAAAGTGTAAACTGAGATGTAATGTAAAGTTAAAAAAAACTATATTTGAGTCATAGTTTAACTATGTCTCATATCTATATTTTGTTATGTTACATTATGTTTATTTGTTCAATAATACAAGTGTTATACTTTACAAGTTTATATAAACCTACTTGTAAAAATGTATATAAAATGTCAACCTTTCTTATGTTTTAATAATGTTAATCAAATACATTAATTAGTTGCAACAGATTAAATGTATAATTTTCACTTTCTAACTATTCTTTCTTTAAGCTATCTTTATAACTTGACTTAAGTCTTTCACAAAGTCTTAGCTTTTTATCTATCTATCTATATATATTTAAACAACTTTAAACAACTAAACTATATTACAAAGCTGCATAGTAGGTAACTTACTAAACTGTTAAAAAAATTTTGAATGTATACTTAATTTCATGAGATTTTTTATAAAAATTATTAACATTTTGTCCAGTGATAACTTTGTTCAAGTTCAAAGTTATCAATGGCATGAAATTTAATGTTCGTTTTTTCTGATTAATCTTGATTATATAAATAAAGCACTTCTCAAAAATAAAGTCTTGTTACCTTTAGAAAATGTTGGACCTTTACACAGGGTTTGGTTAAAAAATTCTAGAAATTATAAGTAGAAAATATTTATAATCAAATTTTTTGTCTAATGTATTAAGTGTGAAGTACTTTGCTGTTAGCTATGCAGCACAATTTTTAAGTTTAATCAATATTCACAATTACAATTAAAATCTGAGTTTTAAATGATTTTTTCATTAAGTTAAATTACTTTGCAACAATTATTTTATTTTTTTTGAAAAGGAAAAGTAATAAAAAACATTAAAAATATTGAGTTATTATTAATTATTATTGAATATTTAAAAAACAAGAAAACTGTCACTAATCTTAGGACTAATTTAGTTTCCATTCTGAAATTTGATAAAATAAAATGATAATTGAAAATTACTGAAGAAATATAATTAAGGCAATGAACTTGTAAAATCATCTACCACTATACAAAAAATTGTCAATTTATATAGCGAAACTGTTTGAAAGTTATTATTAATTGTCAGTTAACAGTTTCTTATCAAAGGTTTTAGAATTACTTAAGATGAATGTACTTCTTTTTTTGAAATTGATACATAAATATGAATTTTTACTCAGAATCAAAGTTTTGGAATTTATTTATCACTAGCTCAATGGAAGTTGCTGAAATTGTTTTGTGTCTTAATGATTGTAGAAATTGCTAGACACTAAAATTATTTTTTCTTTATTTATCCTACGACTTTGCAATAGTTTAAGAGATTTTTAATGTGATTGTGATTAATGTGATTAATTGTAGATTCTACATTGTGATTAATGTGATTAATTGTAGATTCTACATTGTATAAAATGTATTATCAGTTTTCATTTTTACTTAGGATGTGTTCCATGAGGAAGTGGGACAAAGCGCTGATATCAAATAGGTTTTGAAGATATTGTTACTTTAAAATCAGCTTTTTTAGACAGCTTATTTTGATATTACTATAGTTTTTGTTTTACAAGTTACTGTTCAACTAAACATGTGATTAAGCTAAAAATTAGTACCAGTATAGTTTTTAAGATGAGGAATCAGAATATAATATTTGTTTTCAATGAAAACATTAAGAACTATATCAAGGGGTTTGTACTTCACCTAAAGCTAATTTTGAAATTATAACAAAGGCAGAATGGAGGGCTAATAATCATGGTAGCATTAGTTTTTGTGAATTTTTTTTGTTTTTATTAAAATGTATATTTTAAACAGTGTTTTGGTGCAAAACTGAGTGGTGGGTATTTGAAATATTTTCATAAATAATCAAATGAATTATAATGAAAAAGTACATTCAGATGTTACTTATTAAGAAATTACTTATTATATCAAAACTTCCATTATAAAAAAAAAATATATATACAAAAAGAAACATCTAATGTTAAAATTATAAATATAACATATTGAGTCCAAAAAATTAAATAAATGCAAGTTTTGAATAAAAAACTAGTCTATAAAAAAACAAAACTTGTGTCTAATTAGTTCATAAATTGCTTATAAAAGAAAACAGGTGTAGTATAATTAAGTTAATTTAAAGATTGGATTTTGGACAAATCATCTATGTCTATCTGGTAAATGCACCTTGTTCTTTTAAGATAATGTTTTTTTTTTTTAACAATTTTAAGTATTCAACTGTTTTTGCTTGATTTTTGAAGATTTCTTTAAAAAATAAGTCTTGGAACTGGTTTTTAGAACTACTCTACGTTAATGGCATCATCACAACAAATGAATTAATTTAACCAAATCAACAAGTTTTGTTATTTTCATTATATAAAGCAGGTTGAGACTTCTTAGCTGTGGTTAAGGTAACTTATTCAGGAGAAGGAAAAACCTGATAAAAATTCCCAATTTAATTGTGAATAAGAAATCCTTGAATTGTATTATTTCTACTTTCTTTCGATAAAAGATATGCAGTCCTGATCTGCATAAAAGGTTAGCTCTAGGTATGGCATCTATAAAAGTTGCTTTAAATTTTCCATAATTTCATTTAAATAAAAAATTACGCTATGAAAACTCATCTAAACCATTTGGATCAGACACCATTGTCAATCCATGGATATTGAAATTAAAATGAATTATTTTCAGGAGTAATCATTAGGAGTAACATATTGTATAATCGTTTTATTTAGTAAATAGTTATTATATTATATAGTACAATTATAAAAATTTAAACAATGGCTTAAGCAGAACTGCTAAACAAAAAAATTTATTAGAGATAGAGAATGTCTCAATCTTTTTTAAATTTAAGTAAATCAAATTAAAATTCAATCTTAAAAAGTTTAGGATCATCATAAAAAATTATACAAATTAAGACAGCATGCGCAGAGCTGCAATTCAGAAATCAAGTTAAGAGAAGTTACAGAAGCCTTCATGTGGCTAACTGCCTTTATTTAATACGACACAAAAATATAAGAAACTTTTAATTGAACCCAGAGCAGTCAATTTTGCATAGTTATTTATAAGTATATTAAATATATATTAAAATTGAACCTTATTCTGTGTTTCACTTATAATAAGTTCACAGAGTTATTATCATTATTTGGAGACAAATATTACAAGAGAAAAATAACTTTTGAGAAAAATGTTAGAAAATATTGACTTGAAAAATGTTCAATGTTTTTGTTAAGAAAAAAATTAAACAAGTTGGGAAAACTTAAAAACATTATTAGTAGATGTTGCTAGATTAGATTTCAATAATTTCTTTGATGTATAAGATAAATAGAAGATGTTCTTGGACAGAACCTTGCAAATACTACTGATGACTGATGACCAATCTGAGGCAGCAGAACCCAGTCTGCTGCACTCTTTTTAAAAAATTCATTCCAGTAAATAGCATATTAGAAACACTGCTAAAACCACTAAATTTGTGGAGAAAAAGATCATAGGGCATGTCAAATGCTGTTTCATAATCTAGATAGAGGTTCCACGCTGTAGCCTCTTACCATTAAATATAATCAACAGTTTCCAACAAATTAGTACCAATAAATTCCAACAAATTGATAACACAGATTTATTTGTAGCAAATCTATACTGTTTTTTGGTTAAAGTATTCTTTGTGTTTGTTATAATTATAAATAATAATTTATAATTTGATAATGTATCTTTTCTTAACTTTATTATTTTAATCTTTAATATTTTAAACTAATTTTAATCATCATAATTATTTTTTACATTGTAGAATTTTACTTTAAAAACAAACATTAAAAAAAAAAAAAGCATTTAACTAGATTTTACCACAGTAAAATCTAGTTAAAAATACCAATTACAAAGCAAAATGACAATTTTACTAAAGAAAAAACCATAATTTATGAGTAAAAATACAATTCTAATTATTTTTTTATTTAATTCTAATTGTTATTTTTACTTTTAATAACCATTATTTCAGTTTTGATAATTATTATTATTTTATTATCACTACTTTTATTAATAAAATTATTTTTATCACTACTTTTTTACTATTTATTACAAAAATTTTCATCTTCAGATTAATAATTGTTACTGTTCATTCATGAATATTTTACTTAAATTATTTCTCAATTGAGCGCTGTACAGTCTAAACAAAGACAAAAGTCTCTTAAATATTCTCTTGGCTATTCAAGAAGTGCTCAACTAAGTCTTGTTTTTGTTATGGCTGGAAAATTTGTAATTCCAATATTTAAAAGTTCTGGCGATTTTTCTGACCTCTCTAATTATTTCTGACCCCTCTAACAATTGTCCAATCAGCGGCTTATGTGGCAATTGTAGCTTTATTGATCTCCTATATTCATGAACAGTTTCTACTTTATCTTTTAAATTTTTTTTTTGACTACTGTCTTATAGAAACTATATATTTCAATCCATTGCAAAGAAAGAATTTGTTAGGTTTGCCTCTCTCTATATCTTCCTTGCCATTATTCACTTCAGATTCTATTCTCTACCTCTATAAATCTTTTATCTGCTTTTAAATACTTTTGTCATATTTTTTCTAATGTTACTTTTTCTTTTTTTGCAAAAACAATTTTTGTTCAAATTCAAACAATGAATTGTAATGAAAAAGTACATTCAGATGTTACTTATTAAGAAATTACTTATTATATCAAAACTTCCATTATATAAAAAAAAAAAAATACAAAAAGAAACATCTAATGGTAAAATGAAAAATTATAAATATAATATATTGAGTCCAAAAAATTGAATAAATGCAAGTTTTGAATAAAAAACTAGTCTATAAAAAAACAAAACTTGTGTCTAATTAGTTCATAAATTGCTTATAAAAGAAAACAGGTGTAGTATGATTAAGTTAATAAACAAATGTTAGACCTAGCTGCAAAGTTTGAGTTTCCCATCATCGTAAAGTTGCATCTCTTTATTTTTTTCTGTTTTTCAAATACTCTTTTGGTTGCTGCTAAAGCAAGCTTCTATCTCATCCTTCTACAAAAACTCAATCTTGCATGACTTGTCATTCAGCAAAATTGCACCCTTTTACTGTAAGCGTTTCTTCATATTCAAAAAATTATTTATTTACCTTTCCAAAAAACCAAAATTTTTTTTCCTGAACATTAACGGATTGGAGTTCTCTTTCACATTTTCTTGACTTTTTTATTCTTTTCTTACTTATATACTTTTTTCCTACTTTTTAACCTCCTCCTCCTTCTTCTAACTTGAATCTAACTCAATCAATAAACTTCTTGATATAAGTCTAAGAGTGTTATAGAGTCGATAACCACAAAGCCTTTTTTACTCAATATCCATGCCAAGGGATTCATTCAGAACTCCGACTCGTCGTATTTTTTCCGGAGTTTCGGAGTTTGAGAGAAATCAAAAAACTTCGATGGAATTTCCACAAAGTTTTTAGAAAATATAAATTTTTACTCGTAAAATAATTAAATTCTTATTTTATTTCTACGCTGCTTTTACAATAGTTCTTATTGTTTTCAAAATGTAAGTGTTCTCTTTGTTCAATAACAACACTAATTTACATCGCAAAGCAATTGGTAATGCACAGTGGTCCAGGTGCTGGTGGTGGAAAAAACCTCAAAATAAAACTTGTTCAAATTCAAAATTCAAAACCATATTCAAAACCATATAATATAACATACTTAAACTTTTCAATTGTACTATTTCAAAAACTCTTTTGAGTATAATAATATCTTTTTAATAGTAGTATTTTTTTAAATCCACAAAAATCAATTGCAGTATAATAAAATGTAATTCATAATAAAATACCTTTTTTTTTTGTCAAAAAAGCAAGAGTATTTTAATTTTTAAGCAAAGATATAGTAACCAGTAACTATTTAAATATTATGCGTATGTGGTATTACGTAATATATTTTAACTATTCAGTAGTTTACTTTTACAAAAAAAAATTTAGTCAAGATCATTATTAAAAATACTTGCTTAAACTGGTCTTAAAATAACGAGGTAAGTTTTGAACATATACTACTTTTATTTTGTACAAGTATATCGTATGATCAAAATAACTTTGTCCACCATAAGTCTAATATCCTGCCCACTTTGCATTGTGGCAAAGTTGTGTAATAAAATGTTATCAGTGATAACAAGTAATATAAAATTAAAAACAAATATATGAGGTCATAATCAAATTAATAATTTTTCTTTCATAGAGAAAAATGGTTTTGGAAGCGTGGAATTACTTTAATAAAGTTGTGGTAAATGATAAGAAATACGGAGATTGCAAAAAAATATCATAAAAGAATGTCAAGGAAACAGTACAAATGGCCTAATTGGTCACGTCAAAAGTTGTGAGATAATAGATTTAAAACCATCCAGTTCCAGACCAGTTTTGACTAAGATGTTGTTAAACTATCTTCTTGCCAATATGACAGCTCTTGATGGATATTTGATTAGGTCCATAACTCAATCTGAAACACTAAGTATGCTTTTTGAAAATAATAGGCATAGTTTGCCCAAGTCAGCATCCACAATTTCAGAAAAAATTAAGATGTTTCATGCTGAAGCCAAATATTAAATGATCGCTGAGTTGGCTGCATTGAAAGCAAAAGGAGAAAAATTTGGACTAACAGGTGACGAATGGTGTAGCAATAGAGGTAGAAGATACTACAATTTAAATGTTCATTACAACAGATTGTATTGTTTAGGAATGGTGAGATTGCTATCTCTTAGTTCTGCCAAAACATTGAACATTTTGATAATGGAAAAATTAAAAGAATTTGGTATAGATAGTGAAGATATTGCAGGTAAGACCACAGATGGCTGTAGGTGGATGGTGAAATTGGGTACCATATTTAAGTTTCCACATCAGATCTGCCAGAATCATTCAATTCATTTGAGTGTTTGTCATTTGATATATGCTAAAAAAAATTGTCGCAAAATTGTGAACAAGGAAACTGAATCGGATATTGAAACAGAAACAGAAACTGATGGAGAGACTAAAGGAGAGTTTCTTATTGACTATTTGGAGGATGAGATTGAATATGAAGAAAATATCAAAAAAAGTCTACAGAAACTTCGAATACTAATTAAGTTTTTGAAAGATTCATCGTTTTGTTATGAAGTTCTTAAAAGAAAAATAAACGAAATTTACGGATCTTTGCATGACAAAGGACCATTGCTCGACAACCACACTAGATGAAACAATGTTTTTCAGTTGATTAAAAGATTTTTGGATTGCTGTAATTTGTTTTTGATTACTGATGAAGCTGTAAAAAAAACACTTGAAGAACTAAACTGCTTAAACGAGTTAAAAAAATTAATAATTTTGTAGGCGTTAATCTCCAGATACGAAAATTGTAAAAACATGTTGGTATCATTGAGGATTTTTCAAGTTGTCACAAAGTTTCGTAGTTCTCTTTCTGATGAAATGATGAATGGTGATGAAATGATGTTTTGATCTTTTTAAAATATTATTTAAAAAGATCTTCAGAATAAATACTATTTTTTTAATTTTTTTAAAAATTTTTACTACAAGTACCCTAAAAAGTCTTTATTACTGAGCACCGTGAAAGGGCATTAAACTGAAAGTTCACGCCTTCTTCCTAACTGATGGCGGTTAAAACTTGTTCGTTAAAAAAACGCTAATAAAATAAATATAATTAAGTATACTAAGAATTTTTTAAATTTTTAAAAAATTTGTTATGAATTATAAATCGAAATATGTAAAATTAAATAAAAAAACACAAGAACAATGTTTAATTATCAACTAGTTTAATTTTTTAATTTATAACAAAATATTATCGAAACTCCGATTTTTTCTTGACTCCGATGGAATTTTTTCTTGATTTCTCTCTAATCCATTTTTTCTCGAATTTGGATCCTTTGATCCACTTGTCTCACTTAAAATATTTTTTAGAATATATTTTTGCAAAATAATCAAAATATATTGCATATAGCTTCTTTTTATTGTGTGAGAAAATTTTTTCACAACAGGATTTTTCAAAGTTGATTGAGTTAATTTTAATTTTAAAGCGCTTAGTTGATGTTTTTGGCATTAACAATGTTAGATGGCGAGTTATTCTAAATATAACCAACCCTTAGGGAGAAAGAATTAAGCATTAGAGATTTCACAAGCTTTTCTTCCAACTTTTTAAAAATATTTATTTTAAAATATACCCGGTGCTGGGTATCCGGAATTAGAGACTCGGAATAAACTGGTTCCGGCACATCTCTAATATATGTATATATATATTTGTATTTATATATATACATATATATATATATATATATATATATATATATATATATATATATATATATATATATATATATATATATATATATATATATATATATATATAAATATATATAAATATACATAAGCGTATAAAATAACGCTCGTCCAATAGTTCAAGATTATTTTTTTATTTTCATAAAATATTTAAAAAAGATTTTTATTAAAGATATTCTGTTATCAAGCAACTAATATAACATATAAAAAGCACAACGTCGTTCTCTTTTGCCCTAACGTAATGAATGAGCAATTTAAAGTCGTTATTAAAGTCGTTATTGTCACTAATTTCAATAATGGAATGTGCACGTGGAAACACTATGTGAATACAAAAATGCGCAAATAAAATAAGAATAAAAAATTAGAAAACCATTATAAGAAAATTAAAACTGCGGAGTATTTTTAATCTTGTGAAAATATTAAGTAAAATTTATTTGATTTATTCTTTGTAATATTCCACACATCGTTTATGATAAAAATAAATATTAATAATAGAGTAAATTTTAAAATTAGTTTTTGTTCATAGTATAGATTTTTTATTAACTATTATTTATTTTAACTCAAATTTAAAACGATTCTGTTGTTTAGAATGTTCGCAATTAAGGACATTCGAAAAGAAAACTAAGTAATGATGTCAATATTTATTAAATGAAAAGTTATTATTCTTATTTATTATTATTTCAAATTATTCTTGTGTTATATTTTTAAGGTAAAAAAACGTAATTTAAAAAAGAAATTTTAGAAAAAAATTAAATAATTAATTTGAATAAAAAATATCAAGAAATATAAAAACCATTAACCGTTAATTAAGTTTACAGCGTAACATTTTAAAATACATATATCAAAACAACGAATCAAAACTAAGTCACTAAATTATACTTCAATACTAAATCAATAAGAAGTTGCGTTTTTGTTTGATATTATTTTTTTATAACATAAATAGTTGAAAATAAAATCGCAATCTGACAATATACAAGAAGTTTGGAAGTATAAAAATCTCTTTCGTTGAAGTAGTTTCATAACTGTGATACTAATTCAAACATTTTTTGACGAAAGAATTATGTAACAAATAAAAAAAGATATAAAAAAGAAAAAGCTTTTTATGAGTATCGCTTTTTGCAATTTTCATGATCGTGCTCGCCGACGTTATCCAGAGCGCACATAATCACGCCCAATGAAAACATATTCTAATTTTACGAGCGCGATATAACATGCTTGACGATTTTTTTTATCACAAGCCCTGTATATATATATATTTATATATATATATATATATTTATATATATATATATATTTATATATATATATATATATATATATATATATATATATATATATATCAGTCTTTTCTGTGTGAAATTTAATGCCAGTGCATAAGAAGTACTGACAGGATGGTCATTTTTAAGTCGACCTGCGTGTTTTAAAAAATTCATTTTTTTCTGCAATTTAAATTAAAGTGAAAATAGCAAAAAGAATGCTTTGAATAAATACTAGATAAAATAGTTTTTAAAAAAAAAGCCATTTTTATAAAAGTTGAACAAATAAAGTAAAAAGTTTTGTTGCTATTTAAAACAAAACGCTTTTATTTTCTTGGCAAGCACTATTTTATGCCCTCACCAAAGTTTTTGCGGCCATGTGGGTGAGCGCAAAAAGACTTAAACGCCAAAGCTCTCGCAAAACGAAGAAGACTAATATATATACAGGAATTTACACTCGGACTTTTGGTCGAACTGGCAACTGAAAGCAACCAGTTCGTTAATTTTGGTTATCTTTTTGACTTTTTGAGTTGCCTGACGCTATTTTTTATAAAAATTTTTGTATTCTAATTTTTGGATTTCTTGCATATTCTAGCCATTTTTTATTATAGCCCTAGGTGTGGACTAGAAATAATTTGCATAATATTGTATAATAATGTATAACAGTAATATTGTAAACTATTGATAACATTTGCTTTTCTACTTTCAGATAAAGCACATGTCGATATATATGCCATTAGGTTTTTCACTTAAATTGAGCGCTTTTTTTATCAAAAAATTATGCGCTCTTTTTTTCAAAAACAAAGTAATGACAAATATAAAAAAACAATTTACAAATACTTTAAAATCCTTCGCTTTTAATGTATTTATTAAAATCTTATTTGTTACATGAGCTTAAAAACTATTGCTATTTTTAAAGTATTTTAAAGTATCGTGCTGTAATAAAATTTAATTTTAAACTGTGCTAAAAATTATTTAAACTAATTTAACAAAAATTTTTAATAGAATCTAAATTCAGTATTTGAAAAAGATTATATTTCCTTGTAATTTATTTCTCAAAACAATCTTATACTTAACATAATCTTTTGTTTCTTTATCACAATTTATTTATTTTAATAAGTTTATTTTTACGTATTTAATGTAGTATTTTTTAACAAAGACAATTTATAGATAGATTTAATCAGTTACCAATAAGATATTTGTAAACGTAACTTATGTTGATAAACGTGTTACGTCAAAAGAACTTTACATGATATTGAATTAATAAGAAACAAAAAAATACATTTGTGAAAAGAATTCTATTAAACAAAAGCACTTCTCCCTTTTAAAAGAAAAAAAAATTTTAATTCCCTTTCGCCTGTAATAATCTATGTAATCTATGATGGAGACTTATTTTACATAATGAATCAGTTAGCAGACGATTAGAAAGAAATGAAGCTATTTTACATTCATTTGAAACTAAATTTTACATTCAACATTTTACTATTTTACATTCCTTCAAAACCAAAATTAAAATTTTTAAAATCATATTTAATTTAATGTCTTTTAAAATTAAATCTTTTTTATATAACAAAAATTTCATAAAAAAAACCCTCAGTTGTGGTTTTTTACGACATTTTCATATTTTCTGAATAAACGATGTTAAAAGATAATTTAAATATTCCAAAAAAAATGCCTTACTGAATGTTTTTGACGTCTACATTTTACAAAAAAGTTTTCGCTTACTGAACGCTTTCGATATTTAGGAAAAAAGCGAGCTGCGTAATGCTTCTTAACAAGGCCTGTCAAAGTATTTTTTTTTTTTTAATGGCAAATTTAGTTCTGTTACTTTATCTCTAAATCCTTAAATAAAAGTTGTAAAAAAATAAAATAGTACTTTTGTTTAAATGATAAGACTTTTTAGTTTTTTTTTATTTACAACTTTTTTTATGTTCTAATTAATAATAAAAAATGGTGGTAACAAACTTTGACGCTGTGACTTTAAAATATAGTTATAAATATAATTATTATATTATTTATATTTATTATATTCTTTTATTTTTTAAGATACAAAAAAAAACTAGAACTGCCGATAAAAATCAATCAAGGAAATAGTTTTAGTTGCCCTTCACAAAATTGGATTGTCTGGTACCGTCGGGCGACCACGAGTGTATAATATATATATATATAATACACTTGCGCCGGAAAGTAGGTTGACAAAGCATAAAAATATGAAATCTTTCACTATAGGCTACTCCATAGCGCGCTTATAAGCATGCTTAACGGGTGATGCGGAAGTTATCGGACAAAATAAAAACGTCAATAACTTATTTATAAATAGAAAAACAAACTACTATTATATTTTTTTAAAATAAAACATTTATCTTTTAATAAAATATATTATTTTTTATATGAAAAAACACCACCATCTGCAATTGATCTCAATTTTGCTCTGATGCCTTTCATATGCGACTGTAAAAAGTTTAAATCAATTTCTTGTAGTTTTAGTTTAATGCGATCAATCAAAACTTGTTCTGTTGAAGCTTGCCAATCTCCCTCGTAAACCTTCTGTGCCAAATGTCCCCAAAAATTTTCAATTGGTCGTGCTTGAGGCACATTTGGGGGATTGGATTCTTTATCAACGTAATAGACATATTGGTCCATCCAATTTAGAGAATCTTTAGAATAATGAGAACTTGCTAAATCTGGCCAAAATAAATAGTTAAAGTCTCTATGATACTTGTGAATAAATGGAAGAAGTCGTTTTTCTAAACATTCATTAATATAGATTGATAAATTGATTGCTACAACCTTGGAAATGCGAAACAATGGCTCGGACATACCACGGTCAGATATGGCTATCCACATTAATAATTTTTTTGGAAATTTCTCTTTTCCTATAAAACGAACACTTTCTGGGCATGTCTTTTTGTTGTTTGTGTAGTATCCAGAATTTCCAGGCATGTTGTCCCCTGCAAAACAAAAGTATTTTTCGTCATCGATGACTAGAAGCGATTTTGTGTTATGGAGTTGGTTAACTAGTTTCCTGCTTCTTTTCTTTGCCTTTATTTGTTGTTCTATAGTGTATTATGGTGTCTTTTCACGTTTTCTATATTTAATATTCATTTTTTTTAACTGACCAACCAATTGTCAATTGATTTAAACCGAATTTAATACCTATTTTTCTTTGACTGACCCCTTTTCGATTGTTGACAAGTCTCGTTAATTCGGCTTTCTTTTTTCTAGTCCAGGATGTCGGACAACCAGGGTGCTTTCTATCAGAAAACGATTGAACAGTTTCAAGTCTTTTTAGGTTATCATATATTGTACTTCAAGCAAATCCTTCCTTTTCAAAATGATTGACAATTTTTTTTTTTTTATTTTAGGTTTATTTACAAAAAACATTTTCAGTCGCTTTCGAAAAGATTCTCGTTCAGCTGCATTTAACCTCATTTTAAATAATTGTGTTTCAAATAATAAAGTTTATATTTTATAGAACGTTTAACTAATTATTATGCTCAAATAATGAAATTAGGATTTGTCCGATAACTTCCGCATCACCCGTTAGTCATTATGAATAAAACAGTTCATCCAAAGTCAAAACATTTTAGTTAGCTATACTTTTACATCCGAAGTGAGAAGTTAATTTATTATCATTTTTTGTTTATCAGAGTTTTTACGAACTGGTTGGAGAGAAAGTTGACAAAAATAATTTCTGTTTAAATTTTATTCTATTTGAATCAACATTCAAATATATGCCTATGTCTTTATTTATGATAATGGTTTGTTATTATACATTTAAAAAAATTAATTCCAAGTAAATTAAAAAAAATTAGAATGTATATTATAATTAGATATTTATTCAAGATACTGAAAGTTAGAGATTTAATGCCTCACCTGTGACAAATAATTTAAGAGTGAAGATAAGCCGGTGAATGTTTGAAAAACATCACCAATATATTCCACATTTCATGAGGTGTAAATAAGGTTTGCAAAAATAATTCTTCGACTAGAACCATTCTTTTTTACCACAAAAGGCAGATAATGAAGGACAACACATTGTCAATGATTAATGAGAATATGGGGCGAGGCAACAAAAGTACCATTTATTTCATTGCGAAAGCTGAAAGAAATTTTAAATTTACCAATTGGTGATACTTAAATCAATCCCAGATTAAATAAAGCTAAATTAGGTGACCACGAGGCTCGAAAAAAACTACTGTTTTAAAGATTAATGTGGCAAAGCATCTGAAGTTCACCAGAGAACAAAGAGCCTTGATAGTTTTGGGAAAATAACTTTTGAAAAAGTAAATTTGAACTAAAAACCTGAAAACATTGTCAAATAATGGGGAGAGGGTCACGAAAAGCACATTAAAATACTTTAGGAAAACCTACAGTAAAATATGGTGGAGGCTCTATTTTAGTTTTGGGCTGTTTTTCTTGTGATGGTATAGATAAATTACAATATATTGATGGTAAGATAACTCTTCAAGGCTAGCGTAATGTAATAAAAAATAATTTTTTGAGATTCAGTCAATCAATTAGGACTTATAGGCAACCACATCTTTCAGTAGGATAATGACCCCAAAAATACTTTCAAAGACACATCCATCTCAGAGCACTGACTAAAACCCAACAGATCATCTTTAGGACAAATTGAACTGCAAGGTACCCTGAAATAAAGGAGGTTCTAAAACTCAACTTAAATAGTTAAAATGGTTTAATATGTAATTAAAAAATCATTTGATAGTATGCATAGCTGATTGCTAAAGATCATCAAGTCAAGAGGCTTTCAATCCCGTTATTAATCATTTTTTGATAAATATAAAACAATTAATTTCCTATAATTTTTCTTTGTTTTCAACTTACTTTCTGTTTGTGTTATAAGGAACCTAAATGTATTTTAGGTTTGTGGTATTAATTTATTTAATTACCACTGAAATATATTAATGAGTAGAATAAACATATTTTACATTTAAAGAAAAATAACATCAGCAGTTTATTTATTATACCTTCGAATTACTAAAATTAAGGTTTTTAACTTTCTGGCATGACTGTATAAATATATATGTATGTATGCATGTATATCTTTTTATAGGTATGTATAGTTTATTTATCATATTTATATTTTTAAGTGGGTAAATGGAGAAGCTGTAATGCACCACCAAGGTGGTCATCTACCATTTGAAGCAGAAGTTACTAGTAACTTAAAGTTTGGTGAAGAAAACCGAATTACTGTTGCTGCTAACAATACGTTAACTCCTTTTACTTTGCCACCAGGTTCAATAGAATACATGCAAAACAGTTCAACTAGGTACCAGTTTTTTTTCATTTATGTTTAGAATACATGCAAAACAGTTCAACTAGGTACCAGTTCTTTTTCATTCATGCTTAACAATGATCAATATTTATACATAATTTTACATAACTTGTAACAAAATGGTAATGATTGCAAAAATTAATTTTAAATAAAAGTATATATTTTATCTTTTTTGCATTTTTGTAAAGATTTCATTTATTTACAATAAAAAAAAAAAAGTAAAAATAGTATACTTAGTATAAATATAATTTATTATATAAATTATATATAAATTTACATATAATAAATATTTTACATATAAATTTATTAAAATATAAACGTAAAATTTAGAAAATATCCGCCTGGCTATTTTGTTCAAGTTCTCCAAATGGATTTTTTTAATTATGCTGGAATTCATCGACCTGTGAAGTTGTATGTAACACCCACTATTTTTTTACTTGATATATCCGTTACTACTGATATAGATGATGACACTGGAATCTTAAACTTCAAGAGCAGTGTTGCTGTTGTTGAAGATGATGACCAAAAGAGAGATACAGAGGAATCTGTTTATATGACATATGAGATAATTGATGATGCTGGAAACACAAAAGCAGGTTTTAATATATGAGATTGATTAATTACTTTGAAGTTTATTTCATGTTTACAAATATATAAATATAATTTTTTTTACATTTTGACATAAATTTTTTGGTAATAAACTGCTCTTTGTGTTTAAAGAAGTCAAAACCAAGTACACTTTAAGTACAAACCATTAGGTTTAATCGAAGAAACTAATTAAATTTTATCGTTTTTTAAAAAACTTCATAAAAACAAATTAATAGAGTATAATGTTTTTAAAAACATTTAAAAACTTTTTTATATTTATTTTTTTACTGTTTACATACATAGACTGACTGATAGGTAGAGCATGCGAGGAGTGCTACTACATTGACTGACAAATAGGTAGAACATGCAAGGAGTACTGCTACATCAACTGAGGGTTTTGGTTTGGGCAGACAATCTATCAATTAAAAGAAAAACTTTTAAAAGTTTTTAATCTTTTTCTGGACTTCAAAATTAATTAAAAAACTTTTTAAAGTTTACATTTTAGAGTATTCATATATTTTTTTTTTCTTTTTTTTTTTTTTTTTTGTTATTTCACCTCCCCAAGGCCCAGAAGGCCACTACAGATAAGGAGGCTACTTAATTGTGGTTATAACCCTCTCTCAACTCTATAACTCCGAAACACGAACCTTGACGAACAAGGCCGCTGCACGGAGAAACAAGTTGATATGTGTATATATGTCTATATATATATATATACACATATATATATATATACACACACATATATATATATATATATATATATATATATATATATATATATATATATATATATATACACACACATATATATATATATATATGTGTGTATATATATATATATATATATATATATATATTTATATATATATATATGTGTATATATATATATATGTATATATATATATATATATATATGTATATATATATATATATGTATATATATATATATATATATATATATATATATATATATATATTGAGACGCTATTAGACGCACTCAAAATATATAAAATTGCTGTTTTAGGTAACAAAAAAAACGATTAAATAGAAAAAGTGTATCTAATAGCGCTCTTGTATATATGTATATATGTATATATGTATATATGTATATATATATTTAAGGATATATATATATATATATATATATATATAAAGTCTCTAGTGATATATATATATATACATATATATATATATATATAAATATATATATATATATAAGTATATATATATATATATATATATATATATATATATTTATTTATATATACATATATAAATTTGTGTTTATATATATAAATATATATATATAAATATATATATATATTTATATATAAAAATATACATACAGTGAATAAGTTATAGACCACTTGTATAATGAGGCGTATTTACAATTTTTTTCCTATATAATTTTTTATTACAAAATTGATGAGGAAACATGAGGGATTTGTTTGTTTATTTATTAAAAGGATGTGTCATAACAACTACATCCAAAACAGGATATTCGAAGAATGCTGTTACAGAAATCACCCATAAAAAGTTTGAGGCAAGTTACACCACCTATAAAAAGTTTGAGGCAGGCTGGGAATTTTTAGAAATAAGTGAATAAACAAACTTTCTGAAGTCTAACTTATAATTTAATTAATATGTTTACAAAAACTAAATATAATTATACATTTTTATAAAATGTATAATTATATTTAGTATAAAATGTATAATTATATTATCCTAATTTTAACTAGCGTTTTAATTAAATTTTTTATTCGTCAAAATAACCACCTTTATTCTGTATTACAGCTGTATAGATCCTCAGCATACGATTAATATATATATATATATATATATATATATATATATATATATATATATATATATATATATATATATATATATATATATATATATATATAAATATATATATATATATTTATATATACGTATATAAATTTGTATTTATATATATATATATATAAATATATATATATTTATATATACGTATATAAATTTAAATTTATATATATATATATATAAATATATATATATATATATATAAATATATATATATATATATATATATATATATATATATATATATATATATATATATATATATATATAGATAGATAGATAGATAGATAGATAGATAGATAGATAGGTAGATAGATAGATAGGTAGATAGATAGATATAGATAGATATAGATATATATATTTATATCTGTTTTGCGCTTCAATAATGAAAGAACAGTTAGAAGTTGTTATAGCTAATTTCTAGAATGGAATGTTTACTATTATTAGGAAAAACAATGTGAATAGAAATTCAGAAATATTTAGAATAAAATTTAGAATATTTTTAATTTTGTAAAAACGTCAAGTAAGATTTATTTGATTATTGCTTGTATTGTTTGTAGTCTATCGTTTATAATAAAAATAAATTTTCATAAAAAAAAGTTTTTCAAATTTGTTTTCGTAGATTTTATAAGCTTTTTATTAACTATTATTTATCTTAAATTGTTAAACAATATGCAAGAAGTTGGGAAGTATAAAGAGTTACTTTGTTTACATAGTGTCATGAGTTGTAGGTACTACTTTAAAACAAGAACGTTTTTTAACAAATAGAATAAATAGAGCACGGTCTCTTATGCAGAAATTATCTCTAAGTGTGATTATGCACAGAAATTATCTTGAGTGCGCATAATCGTGCTTAATGACAACATTTTGCAGTTTACATTTACATACATATTACTATGTTTACATACAATGTGTATTAGGGTGTGTCGATTTTCACTTTTTTTTGAAATTTGATGATGGCTAGTATTTTTTTTTTGTAAATGAGTATGCAAAACATGAAAATATTTTTTATTTGGAAAAAAAAATCTTTAAAGCTACTTTTTTTCACCTCTAAACTATAATTTTATTGGACTTGGTTTTTATTCTTGAAACTGAAGTTTGCCGTTAATTCCGAAGAAGATCGCATTTATTTACCAAACCATGAAGTAAACTAAGATTTAACTTTATTCGCAAAATCCTCCATTTTAAAATTTAGTTTAACAAACAACGTGTAAACAACAATTATGTTTTAAATACACACTCTCCTTTTCGCAATGCTTATATTATTTTTAGATTATGTAGGAATGATGAACTTTGTGTCTTACATTTTATTTATAAAGCATTATAAATTGTAGATTTTTGTTTGTTATTAAATTTTAATACCTTTCAAAAACTTGTGTGTGTGTGTGTGTGTGTGTGTGTGTGTGTGTGTGTGTGTGTGTGTGTGTGTGTGTGTGTGTGTGTGTGTGTGTGTGTGTGTATATATATATATAAACTTTTATTTCGAAAAATTGTTTATGTATATATTTATTTATAATAAAAGTTTATATAAATAAAATTAATTTATTTTACAGAAAGATGGCTTAATGTTTTTAAAAGTATTACTGTATTAGTAAAATGCCTCCGTCTTATTTTTTTATTTGTAGATAAAGTAACGTATTTTAGAGCATAAACAATTTTTTGAATCTTTTTAAAATATATATATATATATATATAAAAATGTCATATACCACCAAAACCAGAAGTAAATCAGCTTGTCAACTTAGTAATTTGAATGGAAAGAGTTCAGAGTTTCTTCCATCAGAACTCCCAACTTCCAGAGATATTCTCAAG
This sequence comes from Hydra vulgaris, assembly GCF_038396675.1. Classification (NCBI taxonomy): domain Eukaryota; kingdom Metazoa; phylum Cnidaria; class Hydrozoa; order Anthoathecata; family Hydridae; genus Hydra; species Hydra vulgaris. Next base: position 4,847,783 of record NC_088929.1, on the reverse strand, counting down.
TATGGCCTATATTTAAGGGAGATTAGTGAAAAAAATTACAGAAACTATACTGTAGATCAGGTTGTAAAAGATATTATTCCAGGAATTTTGTTACAGTGGAAAAAAGCTAATTCTCAATTTATAAATCCAGTTATTAATTCTGAAAGAAGAATCAAATGTAAAGTAAAAGATTTGTGGTTATTGGCTGTTAAAGTTAGTAATGGCAATGTAGCCTCACCAATTAGAAATAGATTTATGGAAAAACTTGATAAACTTTTTGATTTGTGTACATGCAAATGTAAAATACTTTTTTGCTTAGAGAATAATTGTGAAGAAAACTGTGACAGAAAAGCTCACATTGTATGTATTTGTAAAAAAGAAAAAAAAATTCCTCTTCTTGAGTTGGACTTTGTTAGATATCAAAAAAAAAAAGTTGGAACCAAAGCTATCCTTCAAATAGCTGGCATTGATCATATTGAAACTCGAAAACAAAATAAAAAAGATAAACGATTGTCAATAGAAAATCAGGTTTCACAAATAAAAAAATAGAAAACAGACCAGGAGATTCTTAATCAAGAAAATGATTTTTTTTTCCCCAAGAGTGACTCAGACGAAGTCTGTGAAGATACAAATGATAAAATAAAAATTAATATTTCAAAAATAAAAAAAGTGAAAGAAAAAAGTGTATTATATGACACAGTGAATATAAAAAAATGTAGCATTAGCAAGCTTAAGGCAAACAGGTTTAAGAAAAACTGCAGAAATAGCAACTGCTGCCCTTATTGATGCTAAAATTATCACTAAAGGAAACACTTGCCTAATTATTGATCACAACAAAGTTAAGCGAGCTCAAGAAAAAATTGGAAAAGAGTTGACCTTAAAACTCCAAAATGAACCTAACAATAATGGTTTGAGTTGTAATATTTTTTGATGGTAGAAAAGATGACACTAAAATTTTCTTTGATGTTGAAGGCAGAAAATTCCCATTACTAGAACTAGGGTTAAGAAGTCTTATTAAGTTTCTTGATGGTCCTACTAAAGCCAGCAACCATTGGTCAGGACCGCTGGGTAAGATGTTGAATGATGCTGCCAACCTTGAAATTAACCCAGAATTTTTAAAAATGTGTGAAAACTCTCCAATTATCTACGTTAGTCCTGACATTATTAAAGATCTAAGCACTGATCGGAGCTATGCGTACCAAATTGTGACATCTATTAAAACTGGAGTTCTGCCTAAGAGACTTGCATTACTAGAAATCGGTCCTGTTTGTCATAGTAGATGGCTAACTACTGCTTTAAGGTTTTGCAGAATCTGGGTATCCAAACATGGGTTAACAGGTGACCTTTTAAATAGATTGAAAATGATTGTTGAGTACATAGTAGGTGTCTATATTCCTAACTGGTTTAGCATTAAAGTAAATTCGTGCTGGGTGGAAGGACCAATAAACTTACTTAAACATATGCAATTACTAAAAAATCAAACTCAGGAGGTAATTGACATTGTTTTACCCACTTTCAAACGATCAGCATGGTATGCTCACCCTGAATCAGTTTTCCAAAGTATGCTTTGTAGTCAAATTGAAGATGAGCGAAAAGAAGCAGTTGATAAAATATTTAAAATAAGAGGAGCAGGGAATGAGGCACTTCAATTTGGAGATTGATCTTTTAGGATTCAAAAGACTCCTGCCATCATTATGGAAGCAACCTGTTTGTCTGAACTTATAGACTGGAGTGATATTACTGAACCACCTCTAACATGCCATTTATCAACTGAAGCAGTTAAAGAATTTATTAACACTCCAATGAAAGTAATAATGTGGCCTTCCCATACACAATCTGTTGAAAGATGTGTAAAAATGACATCTGAAAGTGCTTGCCATGTCTTTGGTCAGGCCAGAAGAAATACTTGCATTCAAGGTCAAGTTGCTAGCAGAGAATTAATGTCCAATAATTCTAGTAAGAAAGACATCGTAAACCTCATTAAAAAAAACTAGTTGCAAACTATTATTTAATCATCTTTAGTTAGATAACTATTTCTTGGACTTTTTTATGAAGTAAATATAAACATATGTGTGTATAAAAAACTTGATGTTCTACTTTTTACTTTAAAATGTAAGCTCTTTCTAATTAAAATAATGAGCTGATATACATTTAATTTTTGGTATTACAAATGTGTATGATATATACACATGTATATATATATATATATATATATATATATATATATATATATATATATATATATATATATATATATATATATATATATATATATATATATGTATGTATTTACACACATTTGTAATACCAAAAACTAAGTGTATATCAGTTCATTATTTTAATTGGAAAGAGTTTATATATATATGTATATATGTATATATATATATATATATATATATATATGTATATATATATATATATATATATATATATATGTATATATATATATATATTTATATATACATTTCAAAAAGTATTAAAATTTAATACCAAAACATTATAAATTGTAGTTTTTTTAACTTGTAAAACACACAGTTATAATAAACAACTTTAAATCATCATCATCCTAATCCTAATATATATAAAGGGCAATGTGTGTTTGTGTGTGTGTTTGTTTGTTCTCTATAGAAATCCAAACCGCCAGACCGATCTCGATGAAATTTGGCATGGGGGTAGTCCTCGAGGGGGAGAAGGTTCTTAGCTGGGTTTTGACCCCGTACCCCGATCCCCGGGGTCAAGGGGGCCCAAAAATGGGCCCATTTTTGTGTACAGATATCAGGTAAGCCAGTTTAAATATTGGCCCGGGCAACGCCGGGTAACTCCAGCTAGTTCCTATATAATCCAAAAAATATAAACATTGCGAAAAGGAGAGTGTATACTTCAAAAATATATTTGTTATTTAATGTTGTTTAATTAACTAAATTTTGAAATGCCGAATTTTATGCACTAAGTTAAATTTTAGTTTACTACATGGTTTGGTAAATAAATGCGATCTTCTTCGGAGATTTTAGCAAAATTTCGGCAAACTTCAGTTTCAAGAATAAAAACTAAGTCTAAAAAAATAATAGTTTAAGGGTGAAAAAAAGTAGCTTAAAAGATTTTTTTTTTACAAAAAAAAAAATTGTTTTCATGTTTTGCATACTAATTTACGAAAAAAAAATACTAGCCATCATCAAATTTCAAAAAAAAAGTGAAAATCGACACACCCTAATGTGTATATATATATATATATATATATATAAATATATATATATATATATATATATATATATATGTGTATGAATATATATATATGTATATAAATTATGTTAGTGTATTCTACAAATAGAGTGCTCAATGTTCTTAAAGAACAGAGCAATAATAAATTAGTAAAAACACCTATCTAATTTTCTTCAACAATTGGTTTTGCCATCAGTAGGCTAATCAGGATGAATCTATGAAGAATTGTACCAGATTCTTCCTGATGAGCCTACTGATGACAAAACAAATTGTTGGAGAAAATTAGATTAGTGTTTTTAATAACTTGTGTGTATATATATATATATATATATATATATATATATATATATATATATATATATATATATATATATATATATATATATTAGGGTTATCCAAAAATGACCAAAAAATTTTTTTTTTTACTTTTTGTTATTCCTGGGGTCTAAATGTGTTTATTTATGAAAGAAAACATTGTACCAAAAAAATCAGCCAAATCGGTTAATATTTAGAGGTCGCGCTGGGGCGATCTTTATACCCCTCTAAAATTAGAATTTTCAAAGTTAAATGCATATTAAAGCGGCAAAATAAATTGCAAACTAAGCCAAATTTCATTATATTTTATTATATTGTTTTATTATATGGTTTAGTTCAGTTCAAGACTTTATCGAGAGTGTTGTGATTCCTGAAATAAAATTACAATAGTTTATCTATTTTGCTTGACTAATAATATTAATTACAGTTTTTTAAGAAAGTGATATAATTGCGAGTTTCAACGAAACTAATTTTGTTTGGAAATATAGGTGACAACAAAATATATTTTCATTCATACACTGTATTAAAGAAAATTTAAAATGGCTGCAGTCGCAAAGTTAACACGCAGTTCTACAGCAAAATGGTTAATTGGTCAACCAATATCAATGCTTTCCCATCTTAAGCTTCCAACGATTTTAGAAGTATTAAAATGTTTTTTCTTCCACCATGAGGTGAAAGGGTTGAGTATACATGAAAGTTCGGTAGCAGTTATCAAATCAACTTGTGAAATTTGGGAAAAAGCTAAAATTCCTACAATTCGAAAGGATAATGCAGTTACAAGGCTTGAAAAATTTCATAAAGAATATATGGATCTATTAAAAGACAGAAATAAGAAATCAGCTGTTGCTAGAAGCAAAGTAACGGACTTTGAAAAGAGAATTATGAAACTTTTTGATATTGCGCCAACTAATGTTTTTGATATAATAAAAATTACTGAAGATCGCGATTTCCTCATAGATCAACAATATGATAGAAACATGGTCTTGGGTTCCATTGATAAAGATAATGCAGAGAAAGAAGAAAATAAAGTTTGCAGAGAGATAAGTTTGGATAAACGTTTGCAAAAAGAAGTGTTAAGGAAACAATGCTCTGAAGAAGTAGTTGTTGTTGAGAATTCAACTTCGCCTTTAAGTTCTGCTAGTAGCGATCATGATGATATCGTAGTTTTGAAAGGAAAAGATGATGTTGCAGAAAGCTCTGGTCTGAAAAGGAAGCATTCTATAAAAAAAATTATTACCCCTGAAGTTGTCGCTTCCTTAGATAGAGAAAAAGTAAGCAATCATGTGGCAATCCGAACTATAGCAGCTACAATGCAAAGTTTAGGAGCTCCCATTGAAGTGTTCTCTATATCTGTTATTACTTATCATAGGGCAATAACTGATTATCGTGAAACTCATTACAATGAAACGAAAGAAAATTTCAAACCGGATGTACCTCTCGTAGTTCATTGGGATGGAAAAATGATGGCAGACATAGATGGAAGTGGAAATGTTGAGCGTTTGTCAGTTTTAGTAACAGGGCGTGGTGTTGAAAAACTTCTGGGAGTGCCAAAACTTCCTGATTCAACCTGAACCCATTAATTTGCTTCGTCAAAAAATATATTATACATGACGAAACTATATCTATTAAGCATTTTTTACTTCACTTATTAAAATTACTTTCATTTTTCCAATGGAATTTTTTCATTTTTTTTTCTTCTTCATCATAATTTCTTTTATTATTCTTGAAATCTTTTTATTTATTTTCTTGTATGTTTTTTTTTTGCCACAAATTGCAAATAAATGTATAAATGGATTTGTAGATAAATGTAAAATTACTAATTGTGCATTATTGTTTTTTTTTTCTATAATAGGATTATTAAATATATACTAGCAGAAAGCAACCCGTAATAGGGGTTACGGTCGGTCTGTTAATTTATAGTGACTGTTTTCCACAATTTAAAGTTGCGATACCTTAACTAATATCCTGTAAGAAAAACTCCTTCAAATTAAAAAATTAAACTATCAGTAAAATTAAAATAAATTAATTTACCAATTATTTAACGTTATTTGAGTAATTTACAACTGACATAGCTCATTGTATGGCCGACCATTTTCCTAGACATTACTAAGTTCAACACAATACGTTTTTAGTTACTGACACAAAATAATAATACTTCATCATGCCTTAAATTGACGAAAGATTAAAGCTAAATTCTTGTTATATTTTTTATAACATGAACTTTAATTAATAAGATTAATATGAAGTGAAGTAATTTATTTATGAGTTATTAATTTTTTGGTATCCCCTTGATACATGTTTCTTTAAAAAAGGAAATTGTCTTTAAAACGATAAATGCACACAACTAAATAAATTTATTATAAATAACTAAGCAATTGAGTACAAATATGTTTCAAACAAAAAAAAGTCGATTTACAATCAAACATGTGTATTAGGGTGGAGCGATTTTCATAGCAAAAAAAAAAGAGTTTAAAAGCCAATATTACTGAGACATGAATCAATGTCTATTAATTATAAGATAAAAGTAAAAAAATATTTTTTGATTTTGATGAGATCTTGAGGGTCCTCTTTTTTTCTAAACCATATCAACCTTGGACTAAAAAAAAGCAGAAAAAAATGCTTGTTTCATAGGTGATAATTTTATTGGAAAGAAAAAAAAAATTTAAACAATATTAGGACCCATCAAAAATTTAGAATCCAAAGAGGAACCTCAAGAACTCATCTAAACTAAAAAAAAAAGAGTAAGGTTCTTTTTTCACCAAAAGATATTGATTTGCTGCTCAGGCAAATCAAATTTCAAAAATTTTCAAAATCGCTCTACCCTAATGTGTATTACAAATTGTAAAAAATATGTAAACTTTGATCTTTTATATTGCCTTATTGCGTCATATGACAAACCTAAAATAAAAATTGTAACAGATAAGTAGACATAAAAAAAAAAAAAACAAACAAACTGGAAAACAATTTAGATGCTTTTTGGTAGCCTGTTGTCATACTTAAACTGCTGTCATGATGCAACTTGTCGGTGTTGTTTTATGACATTATTTCACGTTGGCTTTTAGTAAACTTTAGTTATATTTAAAAGACATGACAATAGATTTAAAATATTTTAATTAAAAATTACAAAATAAAAAAAATAAAAAAGAGTCACCAAAGAAAAAACGGCAACAAAAAAGTTATAAATATCTTCACTGATAGAAGACATTTACAACCTTTTGGTTGCTGTTTTTTCTTCGGTGTCTCCCAACACCCCGGTATGGATGAGCCCTCCATTTGAAGGATGGCTCATCCATCCCGCTATTACTTTGCCACTTATTGAAGGACCTCTCCGAGAGAGGCCCTAGGTGTTGGGGGTGATATCTTTTGTGTTCCTCGAATGTTAACGACTCTAAAATTACAAATAGAAGGATATAATAAAATTTAAAAATATTTACAATTTTTTTTAATCAAAATATTAAGCATAACCTCACCATTTTCACAGGATGAAGAGGATGCTAAAAATAAATTAAAAAAAAGTAAATTAAAAAAAGTTAAACTTGAGAAATTTAATTTTAATAAAAATATGAGTAAAATGCAAACAGTTTAAAAATGTCGTATTTATATTAAATAATTCTTTCACCTATTGCACATATTTCTCCGTAAAAAATATATAAAATTTAAAACACAACCCTACCAGTTATGCTTCTACCAGACACTAAAGACAAAAAATGTACCTCAGAATAATTGATAGAATTATATTTACATATAAATAAATATTTAACTATAGTTTTTTTTACCTATTCCCCTCATTTCTTCCACGAAGATGTCTAAAGTAAGATAAAAGATAACTGAAGCTAAAACTAATTAAAACTAAACTAAAATTAACTATAAACTAAACCAAAACTAAAAAAAACTTTAAATTTTAATATCTGTACCTCAGAAGACAAAGGTCGGTTATCCAGTTTTTTGTGAAAATGAGTTATGTATGAGACCTTTTTAATTTTTTCAGTATCTACATAGGTATAAAGACTGTTTTCCTGCAACAATGTGAAACAAAGTTTGGTCAATATAAAGGGTCTGGTGTCCCCACAATGTTCAAAGGAAAAACGTCTGTAGTTCAGAAATGACTTTTCACTTTTTTTATTTAACTTTTTATTTTTGTCAAAATTATATTTCATGTGCCTCAAGACAAATTAAATAAGACAAATTAAATAAAACATAAATTTAACCATCAAGAATAAAAAAGCCAATAAAGACTAATTATTTTACTATTTACTCTCTCCTGGACAATTTCTAAAATGTGACAACTGACTTGGACTACTGAGTGTACAGATATAAATGCTTTATTTAACTATACTAATCACATAATTTATACTTAGTTTTTTTTCCAACTCTCCTAAAAGAAAAAAGAAAATAAAGCTTTAGTACTTGAAGTTTTAAAATTTCAGTTACAGTACAAATAAACAAATTCCTATTAACAATTATTTTAATAGCAAAAACACTGACTTATTTCAGTCTTCAATTCTGTGTCTAAACAATAAAAGCACTTAAATGTATAGACGTTAAAATATCTACTTAACTTTTTAAAAATAAATTCACTAAACTAATGTAACTAATACCTTTATTAGCTCTCTCTTGATCAACTAAAGAAAATAAATTTTAATTAAACTAACTTGAGGTAAAATAATAAGAAGCTGTCTTACTGAGAATTTTAAATTTCTTCTCTATTATTGACAATATAATTTTAAGTATTACCTTAGTTAAGCCCAAGAACTATAAGTTCTTGGGCTTATTGTATAAAAATATAAAAACCTACTGTTTTACTTTTAAGTCAACAACAATATTTTAAAAAACATTTTAGTTACTTTTTAAAAAAATAAAAATCCTTTTAAACATACTACCTCTCTCTTCATTGTTGTCAACTAAACAGAAAAACAAACAAACAACTGATAGTAAATTTTCCCTTTGGTAGTAGGTTATTAAATAGATTAAATAGATCAAAGATCTATAATCTGCTCTAACAGTCTACAACATTATCATTAAACTATAACTATTTTCGACAACCTGGTGTAATTTAACATTGATATATTTTTTTTCAAATGACAAAAATTATTAAAGTACATTATATAAACATAGAACAAATGTAGTGATAGTGGATTTAATCCAAAAATAGAAAGAACCTTTAGAAAAAAGCTTACTGCTTTTAAATCTACAAAAATTTCCAACTTACATTTTTTTATCTACATTTATCTATAATAAAATATGAATTAATGAGTTACCATTATTTAAAGTTGATCCAGAAGCAACTAAAATAAATTATCAAATAAAAAGTTTATTTATATAATCTTGACGATAATGTTGAAATATACAATATTTATTGCTTGAAAAGTTAAGTAACAAATGTAATTCAAGTATATTAAAATAAATGTACGAAGTTACCTGTTGTGGCTGGTGCAACTGAAGTTATAACTAAATAAAAAAATATTAAATAAAAAAGCTATTTAATCTATCTTATCTATTTTATCCTGATGATTATGTTTAAATAAACAATATTTATTGATTCTTTTTAAAATAACTTAAAAAACATTACTATTTGCTGTAAAATAAAATAAAAGACATTACTACCACTTGCACCAACTGATGATGCTACCACACCTAAATGACAAAATTTATTAAAATATTTAAAACATATTCAATGCTTTAAAAGAATATTCAAAAGAAGTTTTTAAATCTACAAAATCTAATTCCTCACTGAGTTCTACCTGTCTGTCTAAAAATAAAAATTGAGATAAAATTATATACAATAAAATTGCTAATGCTACATTTGTACTCAAATAAAATCTAAATGATAAAACTTACTTAAGTCGCTGTCAGCTAGCCTGTCTAAAAAAAAATTTGTATTCTCATTAATCCTAATCTATAATCTATAAATAAACTTACTAATATAAATGATAAATAAACTTGAATTAATATAAACTATAAATAAACTACTATATACTATATAAACTAATATAAACTATAAATAAACTAATATAACTATGTTACTAATACAAACTTTAAATAAACTACTATACACTATATACTTACTAAAAATTACAGTATTCATATTTAGAAGATTAGATAAATTACAGCATTCATGTTTAGATTGTACTAAAAAAACTATTTTACCAGACATTTTATTTCTAACTTCTTATAAAAAATGAAAACAGGCTATAAAAATTAGAATAATAAAAACAACCAACAACAAACAAACGATTATTTAAATTAATGTTTTAAACAATGAACAACATCAACTCTTCTTGAGAATAAAAGTACATCATCTCAAATTTGCAAGCTGACTTAACTTGAAAGACCGCATGGAAAATGTAACCGCGCATGAAAAAGTCTAGAAACTTCTTAAAAACTAAGAAATAGTGTATTTTACAGAATACAGAACCGTAAATAACAATACGAACAATAGGCGAAACATTAGGTGTAACTATGCGCACTATTCATTACCGTATTAATATATAGATATATATTAAGTAAAATCTCGTATTAAGTAACATAAGTAATTTTTATAGTAGTGTTTCATAAATCAATTGCCTTCTTTGTATTAAATATCTGTGAACAAGAGTTAATAACATTATTAACTTATAGTACCCCGTTCATAATGACAATAAAGCACATTTTATTTTCAATGCGCATTAAATTTTTATTATAAACAGGTGTATAAAACAATTATAAAGCATCACTGCCAGATTGTTTTGTGAAAAATACGTGAAACACGTTTAAGATAAAATTTGTTCTACTGTCATTGCAAACGGGGTATAGCATTAGTATTTTTTGAAATAATTTTAATAAGCAAGAGATATAAAATGTGCATTAGTTGTTTTTTTTTAACTTCAGAGATTCAAGTTCTTATTTTATTATTATTTGAAATTGTTGTATGTAATTAAGAACATTTTCTTAACTGTAATTTTTTTTTTCATTTAATCTTTTGAATCGTTTTTCTTGTAGCTTTTTCCACCATTTGCAAAGTCACGGCAATTAAATGCAATATTTTTAAATAAGTTAAAAATTATTAATTGTCAGTTTGCACTTTTAAAAAAATCATTTTATTTGAAGTTGTTATTACTAAAATAATAGGAATTGGTTAATTTTCAAACATTAACCTATTTTGTATTTTTAAAGTTCAGTCATCAAGACCTATTTCTAAAATTCTATCTTCAACAAAAACTAACCTCAACAAACTTCAAATAACTTCAGCAAAAAAAACATTGAATGTCCAAAAAAATTATTTTCTGTCAATTAAGTATCAATTCCGGTCACATACATACATACATACATACATACATACATACATACATACATACATACATACATACATACATACATACATACATACATACATACATACATATATACATACATACACACATACATACATACATACATACATACATACATACATACATACATACATACATACATACATACATACATACATACATACATACATTCATACATACATACATACATACATACATACATACATATATATATATATATATATATATATATATATATATATATATATATATATATATATATATATATAAATGCAATGTATGTATACTTTTTTAATTGTTTAATAAATGTAATGTATTCTTTTTTAATTGTTTAATAAATATAATTTATTTAATATAAAATTATTTTTTTTGTTAATGCTTCATTAATACTTTTATTTTCAGTTAAAAAGGGAAACAATTTGTTTAATGGTAGCATTTCACTCAGTAAAGCAAACTTATGGTGGCCTATAGGAATGGATGAGTTTCCAGGTTACATGTATACACTTAAGGTATCATTGTTTAATAAAACTTTATAGAATTAATATTACCCAAATTAATTTAAAATTATTTAAAATAATGTTATTTTCTTTTATTAATATCTCATAGCGCATATCATTTTTGACTCACTATCATAAATAAAACATTTTCTTAGTTAAATTTATTGAGGTATATATAAATATATCTCAATAAATTTTTTCTAAATTACATCCCCAGAGTGTTGAGTGGGTGGCACTTGAAAGTGAGTTTTATTTAAAATTTTTAGTGATGCTTTGTGCTGTCTGACATAATAAGAAAATCTTACACTTTTAATAACCTTTAATAAATAGCATAATGGAATAATATAATTTTATGATTATAAAATATGGTACTTGCTTTGTAACGAAAATATAATGACTTTGATCCCCACCATTTCCTTGGTAATACCACACTTTTCTAGTTTCTCTGTGTGCAGCCTTCACGAGTTCAATAATACACATAGTATAATTTAGATCTTAGTTGATGAATAAGATCTCAACTTGAAAAATAAAAAATGATAAATTTTATTTTATTTTCCAAGTTTAAAAACTTTAGTTTAATTTTAAAATTTTTCTCTAAGTTTAAACACATTTATAAGTTAAAAATGTGATTTCTTTTAGGTTATGCTCCTAGGCGCTGGCAATCAATCTGACATTTATCGATTACCATTTGGATTTCGAACTGTTCAAACTGATAACAAGAACTTTTATATTAATAAGAAGCCATTTTATTTTAAAGGATTTGGAATGCATGAGGATTCAAATGTAAGTTAATGATAAAAAATAATGATAATGGTTTTATAACAAATAGTAAAATATTGTTTTGTGGAGAATTAGGAGAAGAAGTGTTTGTTGTTTTAAAGAATTTTGACTTAATTAAGTCTATTGTGCTGTTCAGTGTTTCAATATTTTTTTAGATTCGAGGTAAGGGTTGGGATCTTTCCATGATTGTAAAAGATCTTAGTTTAATTAAATGGATGGGTGGAAACAGTTTTAGGACAAGTCATTATCCTTATGCAGATGAGACTATGGATTTAGCAGACCGTTTGGGGCTAGTGGTTATAGATGAATCTCCTGGTGTTGGTATTCAGAGGTGAATATATAGTATATAGGTATAACTATAAAATATAACTCTGCATCAGCAGTAGCATTTGTATATATATATATATATATATATATATATATATATATATATATATATATATATATATATATATATATATATATATATATATATATATATATATATATATATCACAGTGTTATAAAATGGGTTCTAACCTTGACTTTCTGACCCGAGAAAACCCTTTTGTGGAATGATAGCCCACACTATGGGGATCACTTGGATATAAGTATTAAAATCAGATTACAACGTCCTGGCAAGTTATTGACAGGGCCGTACCGAACGACAAAGACGTGGGGGGAGGCTCTTTTCACAAGCAATGTTTACTATTAAAGTCCACAAGGCAGCATTGCAACTTTTTACTGTATTCAGGACGATGGTTAGGTCGTTTGTACCTTTGCCAATGCACTTGAAAATTGTGATGCATTGCCTCTATTGCTTGTTCTGAGTAAAGTCCGAGAGCTTGGCCGTGTTTGTCAATGAAATCTTTCACATGAAAAAATACAGCATGAACCTTGGGTGTCACAGAAACATTTTGCAGTGCCACATAAGCCACTCTGAAAGCTTCAATTTTTTGTACATAACTTGAATCAAGAACGCATCCAAAACAGGCAGACACTACTGCATTGAATTTTCGAAATACATCAACTAATAATATTGCAGCATAGCATGAGTGTTTCTCGACAATAGATTGAAGAAGATCAATACTTTTTAGCAGCTTCCTGCACTCATTTCCTGCAAAATGCCCTCCATGATAAGGCTGTTGTTTAATGTGCAGTGAATCAGTCCAAAGAGTTCCTTGAGGGAAAACTTTTAGTAGGGCAGCAAAGAGATGATTGAAAACACCAATAAGGAGATGCAACTCCATTGGCGGTATGAAGTCCAAAACTAATGTGCCACCAGCAAGATCAAATACAGGAGAATGAACAACACTCATGTAATCACGAGCTCTTTTGATGTTTGATCCTGCTGCATTGAAAAATGAGACATTCTGATCAAGAGATTGAAAAGTTCTTAATTTTCCTTGATTTAAAAGGTCCTTTGCACTTGACTCACACCAGGTGCAGGAGTGTGCACTTGAGTGTGCTTGGAGACCACAAATTATATTTGCCAGTTTTAGGTCACAGGACAAAACAAAATCTTGGTCTCTCATATTGATCAATTCGAAAATTTGAGACACATTTGAGTAGTTTTCTTGCAGGTCCTGCAAGAAAACTACTCAAATTGCCGCTTAACTCCAGTGTCCTTGAAAAACTTGTTTGTGCAATTGAGTTTTGCTGGGGGAGTGTTAGGTTCACGATTTAATTCAATAATTCCAAGACTTACTTTCAGGAATCCTCCCCCACCGTCAATTCCAACTTTCACAATATGATTGTTTGATGTGCTTCTCATAGAAATGAGTTCATTTTTAGTCTCTTTGAAGTCCTTGCAATGAATGACAGTCCTTCCACATCCAGCATGATCTTTAATCAATGAACTCGTGAAATGGTGAGAAAGCTGCTTACTAACTGCATCAAATTTTATAGCATAGTTTTTCTCAACAATATGTTGTGAAGTTGACTGATTAATTGTAGCAGCTAGTCTCTTGATGCCATTGTTTGAAAGCCCTGTGTTTGCCTGAACTTCAACAAGTTCTTTTATACTAATTGATGGGTTTGGAGGAAATAGTTTTCTAGCTGATGAGGAACCTAAAATAAATGCAGATATTGTTTAATTTCGAAATTTCTAAAATATTTTTTCATGAAAGTTAAACTTTTACCTGGCATTATTGGAAGCATTCTTCCACCTTGTGGTTGACTCAATCGAACAGTGCCATGTGGAGAAGAATCCTTACTTGAAACAACAAGAGCAGCAACTCGTTCAGATGCAACAGGATCCTTGGTTGCAACAGCAACAAGGTTATTTCGCAAAGTGCCCTTTGTGCAATGATGAGGTAATCCTCTTCCAATAATTAAAAAACAGTCAGAGCATCGTTTTTGGACAGTTGAAGATGGAGTATTTTGTGGTGAGCTCTGTAAAAGCTGAGTTTTCTGTTGACCATTATTTCTCAGTTTTCCAACAGAACAAATCAAACAGTCACATTGTGTGTCTCTAGTTTGAGGTCGAATTTTTAAAGTCTCAAAATTGTAAAGTGATGGGAGATTGATGTGTTCTCCAGAATCCTTTCTTCTTAAACAAGAACGACACTTTTCACAAATTCCAAGTGGAACTTTGTCATTACTAAAATCGATCCTCTCATTTAGTATTGTTTGGCATTTTTCTTTTAGGAAAGGTGTCAGTTCCCTCTGACATTTACTGAAGCAAAGAAAACAGACAGTTTTCCTGCAGTCTTGGGGGTTTTTTGCTGTATTCGGCATTTTTTTGTAAAATTAGATGTGCGCAGTTTTGCTCTCGTGAATAAAGTAAATAAATCATGCCTTTTCCCGAAATTTTTATTTTCCCGAAATTTTCCCGAAATTCAAAAACTGTCTTATTTTCACAATTAAAAATAATTTTTATGAAAAGTTAAACAGAAAAACAGAAGAATAAAAAAATATTATATTTGTTTGGTAATAAAGGAAGCTTATCTTCTTGATATCTTTTAATTTTTCAACTTTTTTTTATGTTTTCATAAAACATAATGCTCTTTATGCTACAGTATGTTTGTTTACTTGAATTTAAAATTATATCTTACTGTAAAAATGCAAAACAAGCTGTCATTTCGAATGTGTGTGTAATCAATAAATTCAGAAAATTTAAACAT
Source organism: Hydra vulgaris (assembly GCF_038396675.1). NCBI lineage: Eukaryota > Metazoa > Cnidaria > Hydrozoa > Anthoathecata > Hydridae > Hydra > Hydra vulgaris. Next base: position 4,832,579 of record NC_088929.1, on the reverse strand, counting down.
CAATAACTTGCCAGGACGTTGTAATCTGATTTTAATACTTATATCCAAGTGATCCCCATAGTGTGGACTATCATTCCACAAAAGGGTTTTCTCGGGTCAGAAAGTCAAGGTTAGAACCCATTTTATAACACTGTGATATATATATATATATATATATATATATATATATATATATATATATATATATATATATATATATATATATATATATATATATACACTTACTTTTGTGAATTTAGATAGGCACTGTCCTTGCATGCTTTTGATTTAAAAATGCTGATTTAAGTTCAGATAGTTTTATAAGAAAAAAAAAAAAAAAAAAAGAATAAGGAAAAAACCCTTTTTTCTTTACTATAATAAAAGTCCTTAATATCTAGATTGCATCTGTCTTAACCTTCAGTTGATGTATGTAATGAAGCCATTGCAGATGGGTTTTTTAATCTGACATCATCAATGATGCTTTATGCATGGTTTTGTACAAACAAATATTTGTGAATTATATTAGAGTGGGTCAAAAACTATATTTTTGAATATAAGTTGAAAAACTGTAACTTGCACAGAAAGTTATTCCTTTACATACTGATTCAAACTTTTATCGATTGAACAAATTATTCCACCTCTAACTTTATTTAAAAAAGTTACAAATGAAGTCCTTAAAACAGGCAAATGAAATAAAGATTTTGAAAAAATTGTTAAAAAAAAATCTAAAATCTGTTTTTTTTTTTCAAAAATCTATTTTATGATAATATTAGGCCTCATTTTGTCAATTAAAAGTTGGAGAAAAATTGGCAATGCTTTATCTAAAAATTATATTTTGAAAATATTGTTTTAAAATCAGAAAGAAGTTTTTTCAGTTTACTGTGAAAAATATCGAGGATTATTTTTTATATATTATATTATACAGGTATTAAATAAGTTTTTTATATTATACAGGTATAAAAATAATGACCAAAACCTGGTATAAAATGATTCTTGAAAAAATTAGAATAACAAAAAAACACAGAGAATAGAGAAATTAAAACAGAGAACATTGAAACATAATCAGTTGGCTCAAAGACATGAGAAATCTGCTAAAGGAGATTGTTTATTATATCTTTTTTTTTCTTTAATAACTGATATCCTTTATGTTAAGATAACACCATGACAACAGTTTCCAAAATATTTGGGAGATTTGATGCATAATGCTATAATATGTGTATATATATATATATATATATATATATATATATTTCTTGAGCAACACAATAGCGATAAATGTGAACATATTTTAAAGAAAAACACAATATTTGCTAAGATTAAAAAAATATTGTGTTTTTATTTAAAATATGTTCACATATATATTTATATATATATACAAGCCTTCCCGGGAAGCGCGTGTGGTCGCATGCTTTGTTGGTCCATGGTTAGCATAATTTTTTCAGACAACTTGACCATGTTTTTATGTAGTAAGCATTTTAAGAATTTGCGGCAAAATTAAGCTATAAGAAACTAGAGAGAATAAAACAGCAATAATTGAAGAAAGTAAAAGACTACACTAAGACTATACAAAACAGAAAATCTAAATGAAATTAGGTAAAAAAAAAAATATTAAAAAAAATGTTGTCAAAAAGATAATATACCTAAATATTTTATTGTTTTTGTTTTCTTATTTTAAGGACATTTGTTATTTTTTATCTACCAAAATTGATGCAGATAAGAATATAACAAAAATAAAAACACTTTTTGATATACAATTTTTTTGTGATTTTTTTCAGTCATTATATTTTGGAAATACTTTATTATATGTGCTAGAAACATTGACAATTTTTAAATTTGTTTTTGCTAAACTTTACTGTTTTTATCAATGCAGAAAAGCAATAAAACTAATTTATTTGTAAAAAAAATTTTTTTTTTCTTAACAAGTTTTTTATGTAAAAAAATAAAAAGTCATAAATACTTATACTTAAATATAAAATATTTGGTTGTTTTCACTACCCCCATTGAAATAGTCTGCACTTTTTTTAGACTATCCAAATTGTGCATTTAAACTCGATAGTTTATTTACTGATGAACTATTGTTATTGTGAATGCTCCAAAACCTTGTGGGCTAGTGCATAGTTAATTTACTGAACTTTTTAACTAAATTTTAAGGAGCATATTTAAAACTTTTTTTTTAATTTTTTAAAGCATTTTATCAAATAGCAATCGTTATGTTCATTTATGCATATATATTATATTATATAATATATATTATCTCTAGTAATTCGTATTAACATTGGAAATTGGGCAATATAAAAAAAACAATTTCAGACTGCAGTAAATACATTTATAAAAGAAACCATGTTATTTTTTATTTTCATTACTCTGTCATTACAAAATTTATTAATCAAATAATATATTATAGCAAATATAGCAAAAACATTTTTAAAAGCGAAAAGACTCGAAATTTTTTTCCTGCGTTTATTCGAAACGAATAAACGTAGGAAAAAAAATTAACAAAATTCCTCATAGTTCTAGCGTACATAGCAAATTAGTTCTTGATTATAAGGACTGATAAAAATTGTGAATAGATTGCATATCAAAACTTTCAATTGTTGTTAAATTTTTATAAAAGATGTTTTTTTTAATCAACTTGTATCAAATTGGTTAACTAAAAATCTTTCTAAAAAGAAAATTTCATAAAAATTTTTTTTTTATCTTTTATTAAATTTTTAAATTAAAACCACCTACTTGATATTTTGTTTCCTTTTTTTAAGATTTTCTCAGTAGATAAGTTTAGCTTTCTGCCACAAATTATTGAAATGCTTTATAAGTTAAAAGACGCAAACTGCCGTGGTCAGTGTGTTTAAAAAAGTTACTTTAAACATGGATGGACAAGATGTGCAATCGCACAGACTTCCCGGGAAGGTGCCATCAGTAGGCTCATCAGGAAGAATCTTTCTGATGAGCCTACTAATGGCAAAACAACTTGTCGAAGACAACAAAAAATTAAAAAAGTGTTTTTACTAATTTATTATTGCTTTGTTCTTTAAGAACATTGAGCACTCTCTTTGTCGAATACACTAACATAATTTATATATATATTTTAAAGAAAAACGCGATATTTTTATATATATAATAAATATATATAAATATATATATATGTGTGTATATATATGTGTATATATATATATATATATGTATATAAATATACATATGTATATATATATGTATATATATATGTATATATATATGTATATATATATATATATATATATATATATATATATATATATATATATATATATATATATATATATATATATGTTTATGTATGTATGTATGTATGTATGTATGTATGTATTGTCCATTTATTCACCACAAATTATGGTGAAATAAATGGACAAAACAACAACAACAAAAAAACAATAAATCACTATCACTATCATTATAAATAATATTAATAACGCATCTAAAACAAAGATATATTAATGACAATAATAATAATAATCATAAAAATAGTAATTAAGTTAAAAAAAATAGCATAAAATTAAAATAATAATAGTTTTATTTACAGTTTTAAAGCAACAATAATAAAGTTCATACAAATAAATTAATACATATTAAAGCAATAATAATAAATTTATTATTTATTAGATATATACTCAAATAAAAATTTCTTTAATTGGTTTTGATTGAGAAGAAGGATGTTGGTAATAGAAGGCTGTTTAGTTAATTTTTTTTTATAAATGTTATTAATTGGTTCCAGTAAGAAATACATTGATGTTTTAGGGAAAGTTTGCCATACTTGATAGAATTTGGGAAAGTTTGCCATACTTGATAGAATTGAAAAAGGAAGTGTGCAAATTGACATTTTCAATATTTCAAGTGTAATATTAATGTGTATCATTTGTTTTAATAGATAAACATTAAATAAATTTGGTAGATTATTTTGAAAAAAATCAAACACAAAGAGACAGTTGTAAAACTTTACAAGATCTTGAAGTTTTAGAATTTTTAAATCAGAAAACCTATTTTGGATATTTGATTGTTAAAGAGAAAATGTCAAAATTTTAATGGAAGTATGTTGTACACTGTTTATAAGATTTAATAGGAGACTACCTTTTTGACCTTAAACTATGCAACAATAGCTTAGATGGGAGGAGAACAAGAAATACTAAATAGGTATAAGAATATGTTGGGGAGCATAGTGTCATATTAATGAAACATACTATTGGCATGTGAAAGTTTTTTATTTAACTGAATTAGTTGATAGTATGATGATAGGTTTTTGTCAAAAAGTACACCGAGATATTTTATATATTTAGATAAGAAAAGTCTTTTACTATTAATTCTAATTTTCACATTATCATTATCATAATACTATTACATTAATTACATTATCATTATCATAATACTATTACATTATCATTATCATAATACTATTACATTATCATTATCAATCTTTTTTTTTTGAGGATGAAAAATAATAATTTCAGTTTTATTGATATTTATAGAAATAAGGTTAATATTTAATTAATGACACAAATGATGGAGATCTGAATTAACTTTTTTACAAAGTTGCACAAATGATTTGGTAATGCATAGAATATTAGTTTCATCAGTGAAATGATGAACAGTTAAATTATTTAAAGAGTAAGGCAGATCATTAATACATATTAAAAACAGCAAAGACCCTAGAACAAAACCCTGTGGGATGCCATACTTAATAACTTTATTTGTGGATTGAAACTCATTAATAGAGACAAACTGAGTACAATTTTGAATATATACGATGAAAAGCAATCATTAGCAATACTTCATATACCATATTGGTATAACTTTTTAATTAAAATCATACGGTCAACTGTATCAAAAGCTTTTTGGAAATCAATAAAGGTGCCACTAGCAAAGGAACCACCATGAATTACACCATGAATCATTTCAGTAATGCTAATAAGAATGGCATGGGAAGTAAAATGAAATGTAAATAAATAGAATGAGCATGGGAAGTAAAATGAAATGAAATCTGAACCTTAGAATCATCAAGGAAGTTGTAGATACAAGAATACATTATTTTTTCAAGAATTTTCATGTTATTTGATAATAATGATATTAGTCTATAGTTATTGTAGTCAAGTTTTGAGTCCTTTTTATGGATTGGTTTAACAGATACAGTTTTTAAAAAGTTAGGGAATTAAACCATTAGCGAATGAGAGATTAAGTAGTTTAGAAAGTATTAGCAAAAAGTTTAAAAATTAGAATTTGGACCAGAAGCCTTCCTATCATTTAGAGAAATATTAAGTTTTTTATATTAATATTAATTATTTCCTATTTGTCAGTAGGTTTAATGAAAATAGAGTCAAGATGTAAAGTCAATATGGAATGAGTGAATATTTTTTTATTAATTGGTTTAACAGATGCAGTTTTTAAAATATTTGGGAATATACCGTTGTATGAAGTATACAAGTTGAAGAAAAAATTGAAGAATAAAAAAAAAAACTAATAAAGGTTAAATGATCTTGCTCTTCATCTTCTGAACTTGATTCTGAACATTTTCATCTTCTGAACTTGGTTCTGAACATCTTCTGAATGAACTTATTTGATGCTGTAGATCTTGTGTCCTTGACTCTAAAACTGATACATTGCTAAAAAATTAATTGGAATCATTAGCACTTTCTTTTTTCTTCTGCATTTATTGAAATGGCTCTTAACTCTCGCATGTTGCAGAACTTGTATATTAAATAAAACTAAAAATTTAAAATAGTATCTTTATTTTAAATTAAAAATAAAGTGCTATCTAGTTATTAAGCTATTGTATTAAACAAAAAACTGTATCTATCTATCTATCTCTATATATATATAAATATATATATATATATATATATATATATATATATATATACATATATATATATATATAGTATATGTATATATTTTATAATTCACCTCCCCAAGGCAGAGAATACCACTGCAAATGAGGAGGCTACTTGTGGTTACAACCCTCTACAACCCTCAAAATACGGAAAAAAACTTTCTGACAACATATAAGAGTTCTATATATATATACATATATATATATATATATATATATATATATATATATATATATATATATATATATATATATATATATATATATATATATATATATATATATATATATATAGAACTCTTATATGTTGTCAGAAAGTTTTTTTCCGTATTTTGTTGACAAAAGTAAAAATTAAAATGCAAGACCAGAATTTTTTTTATTAATTGATAGACTGCCTGCCCCAACCAAATCCTCAGCCGATGTAGCAGCACTCCCTTGCAAGTCAGGCTAAAAAATATTAGATGTAGCAGCACTCCGTTGCGAGTCAGGCTATTTTTCAGTCAATGTAGCAGCACTTTGTTGCGAGTCAGGCTATAAGTTAGTCGATGTAGCAACATTCCGCGCATGATTTACAGTAAAAAAAATGATAATAAAATCATTTTATTAAAAAAAATAAAAATAAAAACATTTTATTAAAAAAATAAAAACATTGTTTATATTATTAAAAACATTCAGAATGTTTTTAAAAATATTCTGGTTAATTAAATTTGCGTTTTTTTTTAAAAATGATTAATTTGTAATTAAATTAATGGTTTTAACTTTCTGACAAGACGCAAATGTTGGACGAAAGTCAAAAGTAATTAAAAGTGACGTATGTGTTGGCGTAAGGATCATTTTTTTCCTTCTGTACTTTCCAAATGCAACAATCTATAGAACTATATATATATATATATATATATATATATATATATATAGATATATATATATATATATATATATATATATATATATATATATATATATATATATATATATATATATATATATATAGATGTATATAGATATATCTAGATATATATATATATATTTATATAAAGAAATATATTAATATATAATATTTGTTTAGAAATAACATGGGGCAAGAAAGTTTAAAGCATCATAATGAAGTTATGAAGGAGCTTATAAACCGAGATAAAAACCATCCTTCTGTTGTAATGTGGTCCATTGCTAATGAACCACAGTCTCAGTTCAGTGAAGCTGATGGTTACTTTAAGTTAGTTTTTTTTATTTTATTTTTTTTATGAAGATTTTTAACAGCTGTGAAATAATATTTATTTGTTGAAACTAATAAAATGACAACTTTTTTTATCTAGATCAGTGGTTGATCATGTACGTGATCTGGATCCAACTCGTCCAGTGACTTTTGTTGGCAATCAGATGTGGTTAGATGATAAAGCAGTGTGTTATTTTTTTATTACCAGCTTTTGGTGTGTAAAATAAAATCTCATATCACTTAAAAAATATATAAAATATTGCCACTTAATGACATAAGAGCGCAAGTTATCATGCAAAAAATTTCAAATAAATGAGTTTATGGCTATTTGATTTTTAATATTGTGAAAAAAAATATTCTTTTAGAAACACACCTATTTTGTGAAATTGTTTTAGCTTAAATATTTATTTATTAACATAAATTATTTATTTATTAGCATAAACTAGATATTAGCATAAAGTATTAAAATATGAGAGTTCAAAAACTTTTCTAAAGATATTAATAAATATTTAGATAATATAAGCATTATATGCAGTCTATATACATTAGTTATTGAACAATTTATTTACTACATTACTTTAGTAAATAAAATGCTCATTCAATTTAATATTTTTTGCATACTTGCATTTTATAATTGTCATATTGTTATTAAATTTTGGTCATCTAGGTAAAATATGTAGATGTCATTTGCTACAACAGCTATTATGCGTGGTATCATGATGCAGGTCATCTGAATATCATATCAATGCAACTGGAGAATGCTCTTTATTCATGGCATAATGTCACTAACAAACCTGTTATAATGTCTGAATATGGAGCAGATGCTGTTGCAGGCATTCACAGGGTATTATTTACAAAAAAATTGTAGTTACAAACTGAAATTTTTTTTTTAAAAGCTTGAAAATTTTTTTTATCTTTTATTTTTATCTTTCTTTGTTTTATTTCCGCTTGTTCAGCTTCCTTCTGCAATGTTTACTGAAGAATACCAGGTGGACACTGTTCGAAGATATTTTCCAATATTCGATAAGTTTAGAGGAAAGGGTTTAGTTGGAGAGATGATATGGAATCTTGCAGATTTCATGACTGCACAAGGTATACCATTGTAACCATACTTCGATTATTTTATAACTTATATAAAGTACTATAGATTCTATTTCTACAGAAGATATGGGGTATATATGTAATATATGTAATATATAAATAATAACATGTAGATAGTATGTGTAAAATATAGGCAGCTCTTGGAATTAGGATCAGTATTTGGCAATGCCAACATAACTACTCATCCACCAAACACTCATCACTTGAATCTTCAGATGAATCATCATTTGATTCATCGGACAAGTTACAATTTCTTATTCTTGAAACCGGAACAATCAAAATCAAAACCTCTACTGGCAATTTTTTGGTTCTTTTTGCAGGCAGTTCTCCAAGCGAATTGATAACAGGGTAAGATGTTGTTACGTGCATATTCAGAAAATCCATATTTGTAGAAATGCGTGACTTTTTCCTGGTATAATGTTCTCAAAATCTCCGACAATCTTTATTTTGTGCTTTTGAGATTCTTCTGAGAGCTGGCCAATTGGAAGAATACACGACTTTCTAACTTCCGTGCTATGCATTAAAATTTTATGCACTGTATCAGGCATGTAATGCCACAAATATAAATTAAATATAACGTCTTTGTTTCAGAACAAAGTTTTTCAAATTTGACGCAATCAATGTCATGGCCAGAAGATAGCGTTCTTAATAAAACACTTAATTTTTAAATTAATTCAACATCTAATTCTGTAATCTCTCCGCTCTTTTCTGGATTTAAAAAAAACCTGCGAGCTGTGTTGCCATCATTTGTATTGCCATAATGAGGTTTTGGTCTGTTCACAATAAGTCCCATTTGTTTTCTAAACATTTGCCTAATCTCTTCCGAACGTTCTCTGATACGACATATATCCTCGTTGCCTCTAACTTGCCACTTTTTAATGTCTAAACGGTAGCTAATGTGTAGCAAGCATTCAAAAGTACGTATTGAAGCTTGCAAGGTAGACAGACCAAAATTGTAATTTTCTTTTCCTTCAACCATACCTTTTAATTCACCGTTCAACATTTTTGGAGTAGCACCACAAATATAACTTTTTTGTGTAGAGCGCATATCGGTTAAAGCATTGCATGCTTTTCTGTCTGTTATCGTAAGTAACAGATTGTGTTTCACAATAAATTTAAATTCACCAACAGTACACAGTGTTGGAAGAAGTTCAGATATTTCTTTTAAAACTTTGCCAGTTTCTATTAGAGTAAATTCTTTTGAAAATATGAATTTAATTGGTCGGCAATAAAGTGTTGACGATAATAATAGTATTAGAGTTATCACTCAATCTCAACGGGACAAACGCAAACACAAACTGAAACTCATCATTAGCATCAGAGTTCTCAAATCTTTGTTTATAGGTAATGTGGCCAGGACTTCTGTCACATCCCCATTTTCATTAAGCGCTAATGATTTAACAATTAAAAACGCGTGCACTAATTAATATTTTGAATTTTTCTCTAGTGAGTATTCAGTAATATCATGGGAATATCTACTAATTGATTCCTAAAATTGACTTTTGTCCAGCTAGATTGTATGAGTCGATTTACTATGCGTCGGCAATAAATTGCTGACGTAATTTTTCCTAATTCCGAGAGCTGTATAGGTGATATATAGTTACATATGTTATATATAGTTATATATGCTATTTCTAAAAGTTAATCCGCTTTACTAACCAATAAGTAGTTAAATTCAATGGTAACTTCTGACCTGATGCCGACCTTTAACAGCTCATAGTCGGCAAAAAATTGCCGACGTCATTTTTCCTAATTCCGAGGGCTGTGTTGGTATATAGGTGGTATATAGTTACATATGTTATGTATAGTTATATGCTATTTCTAAAGTTAATCCGCTTTCCTAACCAATAAGTAGTTAAATTCAATGGTAACTTCTGACATCTTTAACTTTCAGTTAAAATTTCATGTCATTCATTGTTCAAAATTATCCGTTGTAGCAATTTGTATAGAAATTCTTTTAGAATTCTTTTGGAGCATATTCTTTAAAAGTGAATAATAAATAATATAATACAATACAAATTATTAACTAATCATTTTTACAAGACAGAAAATAGCTTTTCAGTAAATTTCAGTTTGAATCAGTTTGAATTTGTTTCTAGCGGTTTTTAGCGGTTGAAACGGCAGAGGTCACTTTGCCCCGTGCTTAATTTGAATCTCCTTTGTTAAAAATATATTTATTTTTTAGGAAGAAATTAATTCCTTTAATTTCAAAAGTATTTTATAAAATTTCCAGTTTCATAAAATACTGTTTAAATAAGGTGTTGTAAAGTACATATCATATATAAGTATATGTTTTTAAGTTTATGTCTTTATATATTTAAAGTATATATGTTTTAAGTATTTGCCGTTATATAATTAAACTATATACCGCTTTAATTTGTTAATTTTTAATTAATAGCTTAATTGAATGATAAATAAGAAGATGAATGTGAAAGATTATCAAATTTCTTCAAATGTTTTAGATCTAAAACGTGTAGATGGAAATAAAAAAGGCGTTTTTACAAGAGATCGTCAACCAAAATGGGTTGCCCACGTTCTGAGAGAACGCTATCTTTCGTTAACTTCTAGTATTGAAAGCGACCCTGCAACATGATGGAATTTGTAATTATAAATACTATATAATATATAATATTCATAAAAATATACTAACAAAACATAAATTAAATAATTTAACATAATATCTAAAATAATAGTAATATAATTTTAATCATTTTTTTACTCCAATGAATTAATTATGCTTTTTTTTATTCAGATTAATGCTTGCTATTTTTTTACTTACCGGTTTTTTCAATTTTTTTTTAATATGGTTAAACCTTTGATTGTTATCACAACTACAGAGATACTTATTTTGTTGTCATAGCTACAGAGACACGCTTTGAAGCAGTAGTTTTTAGCTTTATTAATTAATTTATTTTTATTCATATGATAAACCTTTTCATATTTTATGTGATTAACTTTTTCATACCGAACGTAACAACTGTGTTTTTTTTTTCACACAGAGGAAAACGACCAATATCAGGCCACTTTGCACGTCTTTTTCAGCATCAAATATTTATTAATCATTATTTTGGCAAACTCTCAAATAGTTTGAAATTGACCTTCACTAAAAAACCTACTTCTGACAATTTGAACAAAGCTTTTTTTTAATTTATTAACAATCCTATAAGTATTTTCAGCTTGGTGTTTAAAAATTACAAGAGTTTAATAAAGTATTTAAGTTAATAATTTTTATTGCATCTCATAAAAGCTTATAAATTAAATAAATTTTAAATCGCTTATAAAATTTGGCTAGAATTAGATTGACGTTTTACCTTAACGTGAAAACCTATTATTTCATACCTAACGTGTTGTATATTATATGCGATATATATATTTATATGACATCGTTTTATATAACACATTTATTGAGTACTAATACATTTGAAATGTTGAATTATGTTGATTTATACCGACTTACTAGTTTTATTATAATAGATATGTTAATTTATACAATCCAATTGAAGAGCTTTTTTCTAAAAGAAGCTAAGTCTATTTTTTTTCAAAATAGAGTTTTTTCAACCTTCGTATTCTTTATTGAAAAAGGTACCGATCTAACTTTGTTAGTATAAATAAAAAAGTTGTTAGTTTTCTTTATTTATAATTACAAAATTATTCATAAAACGTGTAAAATGCGCACTCTTTAGCTAAACGCCTTTCAATTTTAATAGTGCTATAACAATATATATGCGAACTTAGCTGCATATAAAACTGTAGTCATCGTTTCTAAGGTGAGGGGTTATGGGGCTAGAAGGTCTCGTAGGTCGTACTGTGAGTTTTGTAAACTAAAAAACCGATAATCACTGTATGAAAAACGACAGGCTCTCGATGATTTTTATGTAGTTCACAGTAATCAAGAGCATATTCTAGATAACAAAATGATGTAAATAAAATAACCTAAAATACTTCTAATTCCAAATTTCACTCAATTACATAAAAATATAGTTTCTAATAAATTTATACTTAGCCATCTATAATAGAAAATTAATTTTTTTTTTTTATGTTGAGTAGAAAATGGTACTAAAACTAAAGAATGAATATCGAATGAGATTTGTTTAAAAATGTTAATAAGAAGTAATAATCTGAAAACAGCAATATTAGTGCATCCAATACAAGTAGTAACGGTACCGGTATCACCGGACTTTTTCAAGTACTGAAATACTTGGGTTAGCTAAATGCCGGTATTAAATATTTATTAAAAATATATATTAGAAATCACAAATGCATAAATTTAAAATTCTGGTATACCAACGTCTAAACAATCCCTAAACAACAAAAGACACCAATTTGAAGCTTGAATACAGGTGGATAATCCGGATATAATTATGATAACCGAGACGTGGTTTAACGCGACATCAATAATAAATTTAGACTTATAAATGATACAAAAAAAAATAGTTCAATAAGTATTGGTGGATGGATTGCAATGTAAAAGAATCTAATTTAAGCACAAATAATAGTTACATAAATGCAAAATAACTGTTGAACAAGTGTGATGTAGTGCCATGCTATCAAGTGAGGACCACATACTGCTCGGGTGTTTTTACAGGCTACCAAACAGCGCATCTGAATTAAACGTAGAATTAAACCAAGAAGCCAAAAATCTAGTGGATACCAAAAAGTTTGCTGGTATGTTTATAGCTGGAGATTTCAACTAGCCCAACATTGAATGGTCTGACAATCTGTGCATTAGTATAAAAACAGAGCTTAAACTCCATCAATAATTTAAATGAAATTTATCTCTACTAGTGCGTGTCCGAACAAACGTTTCAGACTGAGGATAGAAAACAAACAAACATACTAGATCTTATAATAACGGACAACAGTAAAAGAGTGATAGACATGGAAATAGAACCACCACTAGGATCAAGCAATAAGGGACACAATGTCATTCAATGGAGTGTCATCACAAACAGCACCATTATAAGAAAAATCTATCATAATATATCATAATAATCATATTCCTACAGAAAAGGTGATTATACAAGAATGAATGCAGCACTAGAGCATATTGACTGGGATAAAGAGTTTGCTGGAAAATCAGCAAATGAGTGTAATGAAGTCTTTTTTGAAAAATATAAAAGTATGTTTCAGCAATTTTATTTGCCCAAACAAAACAAAACAAAAGCACCATAAAAAATCCACGTATATTGGCTGAAGTTAGACGACTAATACGTCTAAAAAAACACAGTGGTAATGTCTAGATTCTCAAAACCTCTTCAGCTCTACAATTTATTAGGGCACGATAACAAATAGTTGGAGTGAAGCAAACATAACCGCTATGTTCAAGAAGGACAACCCATATGAAGCGTTAAACTACAGACCAGTGTCTTTAACGTCAGTTCCATGCAAAATTTTGGAAGGATTTATTTATGTAGCAATCACTGACCATTTGTAACTACACGATGCTCTATTGCGATACCAGCATGGTTTTTTGAACAAAAGGGCTTGTGTAATCAACCTAATGGAAACAACGAATTTTTTACAACGTACATGGAGTGCGAGTATCCAATCAACATGATATACCTCAATTTCAGCAAGGTCTTTGTCAAGGTACCGCACAATAGGCTATAACTCAAGTGTGAAGAATATGAGATTTCTTTATTGAGATGGATCGAGGTTTTTTTAAACAATCGTAGACAACGCGTTGTAATGGGAGAAGTTTCATCTTCATGGTTAAATATACTCAGTGGTGTTCTTCAGGAATCTGTTCTTAGGCCTCTTTTATTTATGATATTCATCAACAACAAACCAGGAACACTACAGTCTATATGCAAACTTTACGCTGACGACACTAAGAAAATCAATAAAAAAAAACATTTCGGATACAATCAGTTTGCAAAAGATATCAACAAGTTAGTTGAATGGACAAGTATATGGTTTATGGAAATAAGCAAAGAGAAGTGCAAGGTTATCCACATTGGAAAAAAGAACCCTGAGACCATCTATACAATGACAGAAAATGATATTGAGTACAAATTATACAAAACAATAGTAGAACGTGACCTCGACGTGTTGATCTCATTAGACATCAAATGGAATCATCAAGTTAACGCAGCAGCAGCAAAAGCGCAGAATTTACTCAGAGTCGTACTCTGCACACAGTACTAGTTAGACCTCACCTTGAGTTTACAATCCCTTTATGGAATTCTACTTTGAAAGGTGACATTAAAACACTAGAAAAGGTCCAATGTTGCGCAACCAAACTGGTACAAAATCTCAAATATCTGTGTTTTGCGGAGCGATCTTTCGGCGTTTGCGCGGTGATCTACTACAAGAGTACAAATTATTAAACAATATAGATCACATTACATGGCTTAAATCATAACAACTTGCGCCGTAATTACGAGCAAACGGACCAGCATCAGCAATAATAACATAATCTAAGAATTAAAAAAATAAAAGTCAAGCATTCTTCGTCTCGACAAGCATTCTTTAGTAACAGTATTGCGAATAAATGAAATGCATTGCCAATTCACGTGGTGAATGCGCAAACTTTGAACTCTTTTAAAGCAGGACTTGATAGATTTTTATTATAAATTTTGTAAAATTTATTCAACTCTAATTTTTTTTATATATAATTTTGATTTTTAACAAATTGTAAATTATTATTAATATAATAAAGAGTAGTGTATGGTGTCATAACGCCTATATAACCATATAAGTGTTTAGCGATTTAACTCGCTATAGCATTTATTATACTATTACTATTACTAATCTGAAATTATAGCAGTGAAAGTTACAAGGTTTTGTTTGTGTTATCGTCAGTGCTTCTAGCACTGACGATACAACAAACAAAACCAATGGTAATGAAGAAAACTTTTTTAGCAAGTCTCAAGCTATAATAAGTGAGAAGGAACTCTATTGAACTGACTGATGATTTGCAGCCGTTAATCACTAAGGTTGTGAAATTGTTTTGTCGTTTTCCGACAAAAAATGATCAAACACTTAAAAAATACAGAGTAGACGAATTTAGATAAGGATTTCCACTAATACTTGACTCTAAAACTCGCTATAGTAGCTTGCATACAATGCTTGAACGTTTCGTAAATTAAAAATATTGCATTCGCAAGTCGCTGATCAACCTTGAGTCAAAAATTGAGATAGCCGAAAAGGAGTCCAGTGCAATTTTAGCTGTTGCTTTATTTCTTACACCAGTAAGATTGACTGTGAAAATGTCACGCTTTTTTATATTGGTATCAAATTAATTAATAGTATTGTACCCCCATTTAAACTAACACCCATCAGTTCTAAAAATGTTTTTGCTAACTCTACTGGATTATTCTGTGATCTACTAAAAATAGCTCCATCATAGTGAAGTAAACTTTTTTGAAATATATATCTCATTATGATACAAAATTTATCTAGGAGAAAATTAATAATAATTATTTATATTAATTATGCGGCTGTGGCGCAGTGGTTAGAACGCTTGCTTTATGAGCAAGAGATTCAGGGCGCGATCGGTAATGAAGGAGGCTGTGCTCTGTGACAAGACTGCAAGGTCTTCTTGGGGCATCTAAAGGTAGGGGTGGGGGGTAAATTCTTTAAAAGTAACGACTGGTTTCTTAAAGAAAAAAGGTCCTCAAAACTAAAATTCACCTGACTGAATTTGTCAAATACGCGACTAGCCGAATAAATTCGTAAAAAAATACAAAACAACTTTGGAAATGGGGAGGGGGTAAATTTGTAAAAAAACACCCCCTCGTCCTAAAATGCCTCAATAAATCTCCCACTATTGTTGGTCTTATAACTAAAAAATGTTGCATAATTACTTCTTTATTATTATCCATTTTTATGGAGCCTAAAAATTGAGGAGTATCATCAAATGTAGTTATCAAATAATTAAATGTTATCTGTTATCAACATATGCTATAAACAGATAATATTTAATTCATTGATATGCTTGAAACATAATACGTAAACTCATAATCAAGTGTTTTAAAGCTAAGATTTTCATAACTAAGTTATTTCAAATTAAGGTATTTCATTAAAAATTTGTAAAGATTGTCTAACAACATAACTATGTTGTTATACATTCTTTACAAATATATAAATAATATAACTGGACTAATGATCATTTAAATTGATACACTTATTTTTAATGTCAAAAAAAGTATTATGTTTTTTAAGAAATGTGTCGAACTCATTATATAATGCATTTCGAAAGCTATTTAAAGATGTTATAGTAGATTTATGAGTTGGAGCCGTAGCCGGAATCTAACATATGGGTACTCCGAACTAAATAGATGGAGCATTTTTTATTCAACGTTTTCCTCCAAAAGTTTGAAACAGCTTTCTAAATCTCATCTTTGTAAATACTGAATGTTAAGGTAAAACATTTAGGTTATAAATTTAGTAACATGTTAAAATCATGACAAGCGATAAGATAACATATATAACAATAACAATTATATCTGTTATTAAACTTAACCATACTAGTTTTATAACCAAAAATTTGATTACAACTGAAGCTGACAACTAATGCTGAATCAAGTTTCGCACACCTTATGCTTGATGTATACTGAAGATGTTGCGCATAATTTAACAAGTTTCTGTTTATATGCATTAAATTTTAATTTAATTTAACAAATTCATCAGACTTGTGAAAAGCTATTTACCCCAATTTTATATTTATTTTTAAACCCATAAATACCTAAGAAAAAAAAACCATAAGAAAGGTATTTAGTTGTTCCTGCTTTTGAAGTCCAGTTTCTCTCAAATTGAAAACTTATATGAAGCTTCATGTTTTGAGAAACTGGTCTTTAAAAGCAGGATCAACGGAATACCTCTCTAGATAATTCTTGATTTAAGAATATAGAGACGTTATTTGGATTTAAAATAAAGATAAAATTGTGTTAAATGCAAATAAACGGAAATTTTTTAAATTATGCATAACCTCCTCTACAATACATCAAGCATAAGGTATGTTAAAATTGATTCAGCTTCAGTTGTCATGGTTTCATAGTTACAAAACCAATCAACTCAGTTTCATGATCAAAGTCATTCACTAACCCCCTTTCAATAGACAGTAGTTCAAGTAGATACAAGCTCCTCACATATAGTGGATTGTAAATATAACTTGAAGAGTCTTAATTAGCTTAGAAAATGTTCTACAGCTAAATCTTGTCATATTTTTTTCAGTTTTTGCGCTTACTTACGTTTTATATATATATATAAATATATATATATATATATATATATAAATATATATATATATATATATATATATATATATATATATATATATATATATATTTATATATATATATATATTCTCTTTTTCTTAGCACCACCTTTTATAGTTAGGGAAGACCGGGGCTAGTTGGCAGCAGGGGTAAGTTGACGAATTGCGTTTATCTGCAAAGCCTTTCATCATAAAGCGCTGATAATCTCAGGAAACCTTCCTAGTTGACCATTTCATCTTTCACTGTAGTATTGTAAGGATTTGCGCATGGGCATAAAAGATATTGTGATTTATGTGTTTTTTCCACATTTTTGTAACTTTTACAACTTCTTTATTTTTTTGATTTTTTAAAGTAGTTGCATCAAGTGCACCTAAACTTGATTAAAGTTATATCTCGCATGGTTCAGTAAAATATGTCCAACCATTCATTTTTTATTATTTACCTTTTACAGGGATTGGTAGATGAGTTTGTGACCAAATAGCTGTTGGGGTTAGTTGGAAAAATATTGGTGGGGCAAGTTGGCCGTATATTTCAACTAAATCCGATTGCGATCGGTCGTAAATTTTAAGAGTTTTCCATTTTTAATTTTTTTAAAATTATATTAAAATCGATTAGATAGATAGATCACAAAGATCAAAGGAAAATCTATACAAAAAACAGCCAAAGACTTTAATATCCCTGAAAAAAATTTGTCCCGATACTGCAAAAAGCAACAACATCATGGTCAGCAAATATCAGGTTACATAAAACCTAGACAGGTCAGTCTATATATATATATATATATATATATATATATATATATATATATATATATATATATATATATATATATATATATATATATATATATATATATATATATAATATATATATATATATATATATATATATATAGGTTACATAAAACCTAGACAGGTCAGTCTATATATATATATATGTAGTGTGTGCATATTTATAGTGTTATTTATTTTAATATTGGTATTGTTCATTTAGGTCTTTACTGATTTACAAGAAGATTTGTTGGAACAATATGTGACTAAAGCTTTTTCCATATTTATTATGGACTTTCTCCTAAGGAAGCGAGGAATGGAAATATCAGTATGGAAAAGCGAATAGCATAAAAATGCCTCATAATTGGAGTGCAAATGAAGCAGCTGGAAAGGACTGGTTTAGTTCTTATCTCAAAAGGAACAAAAAACTATCAATAAGAAAACCTAAGGCAATAAGTCAAGCACGTGTTTCCATTTTTAATCCAAATGTTCAAAAGTTTTACAACAATTTACAAATTGTTCCTAATTGTTTAAAGTTTAAAGTCAATCGTGGCTCTCATCTTTCAGTAGAGGCTTTAGATTACTTTAAATACCAGGTATTGTGGGTAACTCATTTCCATTAGGATGTACCCCTAATAATATCAAGGCTGGTTTTGCAAAAACAGGAATTTTCCCACTAAATGTTAACGTTTTTAGTGAACACGATTTTATGCCAGCCTAAACCATAGATAGACCGTCTCTGAAGCTAGTACAGCGCTAAATATAAGTAATGTAACTGATTTTGACTTCACAACATCAGAGAATGACATGTTAAAAGCTGGTTGCTCAAAAGATATAGAACCACATCATGATATTCAAGCAATAAGGATGTACAATGCATCTACAGAGTCAATTGTAGTTCGATCGCCTGAAGATTTAAGACCATTCAAAAAAGCAGAACCAAGAAAAAGAGTCAATAAAAGAAATAGAACCACATCAATTACTACAGATTCACCAAATATGAATGTTTTAAAAATAGAAAAATGGTCAGCTAAAAAGAAAAAGTTAGCAATTAAAGAGAAAAACAAACAAAAAAGTTAAATAAACATAATGATAAGATGAATAAAAGATCGATTAGTAAAGGAAGTATACACTTAATGAGAAAAAGTTTGAATCGCCTAAATAGCTCTCAAGAAATAGAGTGTTTTTGTTTGATTTGTGTTGGAATATTTTCTAAAAGTAAACCAGAAGAAGTCTGGGTTCAATGCACCAATGTCACCTTTGGGCTCATTGGCACCTTTGGGCTCAATATAACCTTTGGGCTCACATAGCCATGCATAATCGGAAACTCTTTGTTTTTCATTTGCAATAGTTGCTGCTAGCCAATTTGAAACTCAATTATTTGAAAATATTCATATAATAAAACAATATACGTTTTAATTCTTATTGTACAACCATAAATTGGAAAAACTATTTTGTTTTCACTTTTTAATTATAAAAAAAATTTTTATAATTAAAAAAAATTTTGCTTAAAATTTTTTTTGCTTAAAATCTCTTTTGCTTAAAATGTTACAATGACTTGACCCAAAAGTTTGATCATGGTTTTCATAGCTTTTTAATTTTATTCTTTTTTTGAACTTCAAAACACGATATCTCGAGATTAAGAAAAGGTTTTTGGCTGAAATTTTTCGTGTATGTTCCTTAATCATTAAGATTTCAGATGTACTAAAATGATCAACTAAGAATAGTTTTATCAATTTTTATAACACAACACCTGTTTTTTATTACGTAAAAATTTGTGATTTTTTTAAGTATTGTGTCCCGTTTTTGATATTTTAATTATTTTTTTATTCTTTTAGTAGAAATGAATGAAAATAATGTATTGAAGCTATAACCTAAAGGTTTTTGAGTTTAAACCAAAATTAATCAAGAAACATTGTTTTGAATTTTTTCAAATTTGCGTTTTTTACCTCTTATTTTGTTGAAAGTTGCCTAAAATATAATTCATTTACAGTTTTTTTAATGAAATTTGAGTTTCTTATATCATCAAAAATACAATAAAATATATATGAGCCGTTGCAATTTATTCTATTAAGAAATTTTTTTTGTCTATATGAGCCACCTTAACGCAATTTTTTTTTTTTTGAAGACCCGGTAAGGCCCCAAGAATTTTTTTTGTAAATGAATGCAACTTTTAAAAATTACCCAAGTTCGTACTATTTAGGACTACACTTTGATATTTTCAAAAAAATGTGCCGTTAGGGCTACATAGCTTATAAAGTAAAAATCGAGTCAACTAGCCCGGTCTCCCCTATAGTATTACTATGCAATCATTGAACCAATAAAATTTGGTGACCATTTCATTTTTGTTTTCGTTTTTCACTTTAAATGCACTTAAATTTTATATATTAAAATATTTGACGGATAATTGTTCTATCAAGTTCATAATATCATTGTTCTATCTGCAGACTATACTCCCGATCCATCATAAAATTTTGAAAGCGAAAGCATTAACTATAATATTGACAGTTAAAACTATCCATTCATCATTCGAGCACACAATGAAGGCTCAAAAGAGTTGAATATTTTAACTAACTTTTAATTGATTGCAAATAACGTCAATTACAATAACGATCCTGCTACATGAAAACATTCCAGATCTCATACAGTATTTTGTCAAAAGCAATATTTGGTTTTTTTGCTGCTATCATTCTTTTTCCGTCAAATCTTTAGTAGATGTAAAAGGCGGCCTTGACGCCACCTAATTTTTTGGCTCTCTAAATTTTTTATATAGGGTGGAAAATATAAAATATGGATATAGGGCTTGAAGCCACTTCGAGGTCTTTCGAATTTGTTCACATATCCGGGTTTTTTATAGGTACAAAAAGCTTTTCACGCATGGTTTTTTTTATAGGTACGAAATAATTTTCACGTCAGTTTTTTTTTATAGGTACAAAATAATTTTCACGCCTAGATTTTTAACAGCTACAAAAAACTTTTTACTTTTGTTTTTCATTTTTATTTTTTTATCGTAAGGTTTTTGCTGATGGACTGCGTCCTTTTTCCATCAGCAAAAAAAAATTTTCATTGTTTTTTTTTTTTAAGCTATTTACTGATCGGAATATAATTTTACAGTTTTCATAATACACTATTTTAAATTTTTATATTAGAAAGAGGTAATCATAATATATAAGACTTTTATTTAATAGTATTCTAACCAATCCCTATTTTTCTATTACAAAAAGGCAATTGTAAGATATAAGAAAAAAATGGACGCCACTACTGAGAATAATTCTAAGTAATGAAAATTTAATAGGTAAAAAATTAATTACATTGCAAGAATTTACCTGTAAAAGAATTGAGAGAGAACGCAGCTAAGCGCATTAAACCTATGTCCGTTCCAAAACAACGGCCTACACCGATACCTAGGCCTATTGCACCGTCTAAGTCTTCTAAGTCTCTAAAATATGCTGAGCCCCTTAAAATTGCTTAATTTCCGAGACGAGAGCTTTCTAACTAAGAAATTTGGTTTTTTTAAAGAAAGCGACAGATCGTAAGGATTTGGAAGATGAAAAGTTAGAGGTTAATAAACAAACTGATCAGCTTGTTAGTTATAAAATTGTATTACGTTAAGATAACAGACTTGAGTCTGACGCACTTATGTTTCTTAGTAAAATGTCACTAAAATTAGTGAAGTAATAGAAGATAAAATTAAGAAAGATGAACAAAAAGACACTAATTTTTGAAGCTGAAATGGAAAAAAATACCTTTAACATTGCAAATATTTATGATGATGACAGATCTAATAAAAATGTGAAACATATTATGTAACTTCGATCTAATGTAGCAACCATCCTTAATAACCATAGCAATCATCCTTAATAAATATGTTATCAAGGAAATACTTAACAGAGCACCATCGAAATTTATTGAATTGGTGGAAAAGTCAATCAAGGTTCTGGTTGGCAGCTTAATCGTTGTGAATCACTATTTATTGAGTTTGCAAAATATTGTTCTTTTCGAGCGAAGAGTTATATTAAAAACGCCAGATTACATTCCAAGTTAATGTGTCATAAAGGTGAGAAAATTTGATAACCAATGTTTTGAGTGGGCTATTCTTAGCGGATTATATCCAGTTAAGTTTGAAAATCAGGCATACCGTACAACTAAGTACCAAGTACATCTTTGCGAGTTAAAAAACTGGTGGTATTGAATTTCAAGTTAAAGTCAGCGATGCTGCAAAGTTCTATAGCCAAAATCCTAAAACCTCAGAGAAAATATTTGGGTGGGAAAAAACTATTTATTCTATTTACGTAAGCATACAGAAAAGTTTTAAGATTGACGAACTACTTAAGGAGTTGAAAAAGCACATTATGTAAGTTGGTGTTGAAAAAACACATTATGTAAGGTAGATTAAAAATCTGGTTTTACAATGCAAGAAAAAATAAAAAATTATGACACCTTTGTCTAAGATGTCTTTATGTTTTCTCTCGGGCTAGTTTTTTGAAGGCTCGCCAAAAAGACTGTTTCGTTTGTGTAGAAAATAATTGTAGAAAAATCCACAGAGAACAGAAATGCCAGTACTTATTTGAGGCAATTTGTAAAGTTTAGTATAAAATATACTAAACTCTACAAACTACCACAAACAATTTTGTTCTTAACAAACTACCACAAACAATTTTGTTCTTAATTTCCTTGAGGAAGGCGTTTTCAAAAATCCAGAAAAAAGCTCTACTCGCCTGTTTGCCAAACAAACGCCTTACAATTATTATTATATAAAAGTTCAAAATGATGGATAATACTGTGGTGAAAATGCAGTGGAACATTTCCTGGATAGACTTCAAGCTCAGTTAAAAAACATAAACGAGGTTTTTAAAACAACCAAAAAAATTAGCTAAAGAAGACCAAACTTCATTTGCAGAAGCAGTAAACTGCTAAATTTGCAATAAATCTTGGTAATGATAAAGTTTGTGATCACATCACTAAAAAAGAGATAGCCCACTTGCAAGGAGTGTAATCTGAAACTACGCATTTACCCAAATAAGACTAAAGTACCAGTGGTATTCCACAATCTTAGAGGTTATGACATTATGAAGGCTCTATATAAAACGATAAAATCTTGTGTATACCAAATACAATGGAAAAGTACACGACATTTAGTGTAGGCCATCTATCTTTTGTAAATAGCTTACAGTTTATGCGTTCTTTCTTAATGTTTTAGCAAAGAACTTTAAATCGGAAAATTTTGTTCTAACCAAAAATAGATTAACTGATGGCGAACTACCAATGCTGCGACGAAAAGGTGAATATCTGTACGAAAACTTTGATAACTTTAACAGACTTAATGAAATGTGTTTACCACCTAAAAAAGTTTTTAACTCAAAGCTGACAAGAAGAGAAATCAAAAATTAAAACTTCCGACATACGCGTAAATTTTGGAAGACATTTGGTTGTAAAACCTTTAGTGATTATCATAATATTTTTCTTAAAACTGATGGACCCAGCTCACTATTTTAGTGCTCCCGGGATGCCATGGGATGCTTTGCTGAAAAAGACTTCCATCTGTTTTATACTTCTATAATTCAACCAAGGTTTTATCAGTTTTTAAATAAGAAGTCAAATAGATACTGTGTATTTATGGTGTGGTCTAACAAACACTTTATATAACTTGAGAGCCATACTTTTATCAATAAAAGCGAATGTCTTTTTGCATACCAAAAATTTGTAAGGGCTTTGAGACAACTGTTCTAAAATGTGTGCTCCACTTGGCGTGACATAAAATAATGACTTCTATATTACGCACTTTAGTAGAGCTTTTTAGAGATTGATTTATTATACCTTTTTATTTTGTTTCCCATTTATTCCAAAATATCTTAATTTTAACATAAGTCTGTTTTGAGGTAGAGAATCAACGCTTTGGCGAAATCGAGGTTACATCAATAAATTGGTGAAATACTATAGAAGATAAAATGATATCTAAAGTCTCTATTAGATTAGTCACGCATAATTTATGATGAAGAAAGCTATGTTGATTTTCAGAGATTTTATTATCGTTAATGTGCTTTTAGATTTTTTTCTTAACAAGTATTTTGACTATTTTGCAAGCAATAGAGTTTAGTTAAATAGGTCGATAGTTTTCAGCAAGTAATTTATTTTCCGTTTTTTTATAGACCGAACTAAAATTTGCTAATTTCTATTGAGAGAGTAGTATTTTAGAATTAAAGAACTTATGAAAGATTTTTGTAAATAGAAAAAATATTTATAAGGGTTTAGATTGGTAAGTTATTAATGTCTGAAAGAGAAAAACCTAAGTTGTCATTAAAAGTTCATTCAGGTTAGTACCACTTTTTTAACGATGGAATTTATTCAAAGGGATTTTAATTTTGTTTCTTTTTAAGTTGCTCTTTTTGCTTTAAATATTTCAGTTTTTACGGAACAATTAAAAAGGTAGCAGTTTATTTTAAGTTTGTTATTGATCCATTTATTTAAGCAGTTGGTATACCAAGCGGATTTTTTTGCTCGGATTAGGTTTTTAATATGTAGAGTAACCCAAGGATCATACTTTTTCTTTATTTTAACCTTGGGGATGAAGTATTCGCAAACAGTAAAATTGTTAGAAATTAATAAATTAAACATTTGATCCGCGGTTTTATGCAGAAGTAAAATATTCCAGTTTATTTTGAATAAATATATAAAATAAATAAAAGCGATATGTTATATTAAATAATCATCATTTATCAACCAAGAAAAGTATGTGTATAACCTAGAAATGTATAACCTAGAAAAGTATGTGTTTATTGTATAACCTAGAAAACTATGTGTTTATTGTATAACCTAAAAAAGTATGTGTTTATTGTAAACTTTTACAGATACCAAAACTTGTTTGAGAAGTTTTATAGAATTAATTAACTTCATGAGAGATAAATACATCAGTAATGAAGATAGCTACACTGCCAACTCGACGTCCGTCATTGCATTCTTGTTTTTAAAGTGAGTAACTGTTTTAATACATAACAGTTAATTGAACTGTATATTTAATACAGTTTGTTTTAATTTTTTAGATATAGATAAATAAAAAGCTCACCATTTGAATTATTAGTTTAGGCTATTGTTAAAGTTAATTTAATAACAGTCTAAACTAATAATTCATTAGACTATTATAAATTGGAAAAATTTTGCTTGGACCCCTAATAACTCTGGGCCCTCTCCTAATAACGGCCGGGCCCTTTGCATCGCTACAGCAGCTAGTACTGGGTCCGGAATCTTGTAATGACCTTGTAATGACATATGAATCAAAGTACTAGTTTTAAAACCAATAAACAAAAGTTAATCAACAAAATCTTCGAGAAAGATAAATAAGGCACTTAAATATAAATAAATGCCAACCACCCTATTCACCTTAAATTTTGAATCATTCTTCTGGATCAGGTTATCTAAATCAACATTAAAAACTTGGAATTCTTTCGTTTGGCTGTCGCATAAATGAACTGTGTTTGATGCTTCATTGTGAAAGCGCTTCAGTTTACGATTTTTTTTAGTAGCGAGTTTAGTTTCAAATTCTAGCGGTCCAGCTACAGCTACAGCCTCTTGCGACCAAAAGCATTTAATTCATTTAAGATCTTTCATCAGCTGTCCAATAAAACTTAGCTCGTTATTAATGGTAATGGTTTCAGATTGTAGAAGACGACTAACGTTGTTAACAATTTAATGATTTTGTAGCGAATTGTAATTAACAAAACAAGTTCAAAAGATGATAACCAACGGTTTGAAGGTCTTGCTTGGCTGAGCTGCTCACTGGTTAGATCCAGGTTTTCCATGGCATGTTTAATAGCTGCCAACCTTTCTTTTGGTCTCTTGCCAAGTGGTTTAATTGCGTTGAAACGAGATCTCCATCTTGTCATCGAAAGTCTATGAAGTAAAATTTTTGTCGCTTCAGAAAGGCAGGACTTCAACTAAAAAATACGTACAAAGATCCAATATTTCTAAAGAATATCTGGCCTCGATGGCTGATTCAACTGTGTGCACACCAACCAAATTCAGACTGTGAGCACTACAGGGAACGTACAAAGCTTCTAAATAATTTTGCTCTATTAAGGCTTGGGTTCATTTCTAAGCAATTGACATATTGTGTCCATTTTCGTTCCCTTAAGAATCACGAGGATAATCTCGTTGATCTAAAGAATATGAAAGGGTCTCTATAAAATAATTTATCTCAATCTTTTTGACTCAGAACAACTTGCCAAAAAGAAAGGTAAACATCAACTATTACCAATTCAGGTTGAGCATCACATTCTCCATTAAGCATTTACATCCCCCTGTTGGATAAAGTTCATTCTTCTGACTCTGATGAGCCTCTTTAAAACTCATTTTGCTCAGCTTCAGGTAATTTGTTTGTTTTTGAACACCGGAAGATTTTTTTGGACCAATTTTTTAAAAGAAATAAAAACACCAATAGTTTTTTGTAATTTATAATTAATTTATAAACAAAGCTTTCAATATCATATTTCTGCATTTATACAGATCGGAAGTTTTACTCAAAAAACACAAGTTTTTTATATAGAATAATTAGATAAAAAATTTATGTTAGTTGTATTTTACTTACGGTTTTTGCACTGGAGTGTTTGCAACAGTCAATGTTTCTTGTATGTTTGTTTTCTTTTGTTTAAAACCTATTTTACAACTTTACTTTTTATTGTTGAAGATACTGTTTGGAATATTTTTATATGCTCATGCCTAACTGCTCTCGCAAAAAAGGCTTTGAACCACCAATCTCATGCCTCTAAGACAAGCGCGCTACCAATATCTAAAGAAAATATATAAATTTTCAAAACCTGTTTCAAATTATCAATCAAATACTTATTTAATCAACATAAACAATTATTTAGACCTTAAACCAAAAGACACACTTCAGCAAGTTTTACCAAAGCAATAAATTAAATATTTAGCATTTCCACCAACAACTTAAACAAAAGATTGTTTTTTTTTTATTAGGTTTATAATAGGCATTCCTTCTCAGAGGCGTAGAGAGAATTTTTTGGTGTTCGAGATAGGTAACTTCCAGACATGGAGCAAACTCCAAACATTTATATGTTTATACTTATGTCAAATAATGAGGGTTTGCAAAAAATTGCGATAATTGGAGGCTGGGAACAAAAAAGCCCCAAAATTTTTGCCCCCCCGCCTGCCCCAAACGTGAGAGCAACAAGTTGATGAAGTATTTTTTGTACTATTCTTAACTAGACTTATATTCATCGATAAATTTCAAGTTTCATAGTAATATCTATTAGCGTTTAAAAATTATTACTATATAAAATTTGCAACCCCCTCAAAGTGAGGGGGGTTTAAACTTTATATAGTCATAATTTTTGAACGCTAAAATATTTTAAAATGAAATCTCGATGATTTTTTCTTTAACAGTCAAAAATACTTAAAAAAGTAGCGCTTTTATCATGATATTGCCAACCAATATCAATTTACAATTAGGGACTTTCATACGGGGTGGGTTTGGCGTATGAGATTTCGGTGCCATCTTTATAGGGGATAAATAAATCAAACCGTTAAAACAAACTATTATATAAACTCTATCCTTTTTTAATAAAAAACAATGGATGATACTTCAAATAAAAAAAAAAGATTTTATAAAATGGCTAGCTGACTATGATTTACGTACAAGTGACACGTTAGATTAGTTACGTATCGGAATTAATAAATTAAAACTCTATTCTTCCACTCAATAACTAAAAAGAAAAACAGAAAGGCGTTTTGTTCTCGTAACTTTCTTGAATCCTTCCAACATCCCACCTTTATTTGGTTCTTGGAATAATGACGATTCGTTGTACCCTTCTATAACTCCAGCTATATTTAAAAAGTATGCTTTTAATAAAAGAGAAGGCAGTTTAGGACAACAACAAAAAGGATATTCTATTTTGACGAGCAAAAAAATTGTGAGTGTTAAAGATTTAACGAATTTTAGCTCACCTGATGCGTTGTTTGTAAGAGGACTTCTAAAAAATACGGAGAACAAATTCGTCTGCTGTAATCTTATTCGAAAATAAAATTCCACAGAAATGCTATTGTGAATGTCCTGTTGGTGTGAGTGTTGCCGAATTTTTGCATTATTGTTATTTCTAAAACGCTTTCATAAGATTAAGGAAAAATTAATATTGCTTTCATATACTGAACAACTTCAAAAATGGCATTGTTGGAGTAAAAAAGGTATAATTCTAAAAAAGGTTATATCTGCAAGCGATGAAAATAATAGTATTCAACAACATTTAGAGGAAAAATTACAGAAATTAATATTAACATTTAAAACATGGACACTACTGATCCTATTGAATTTCCTATTAAATTATAAAAATTTGTACAAAATACAAATTCATGACTAAACATAAAAAAAAACTAAATAACTGGTAGTTGACTCATAGCATTGTTAGACGTATATATGGTAAAAAGAAATTTGAAAGTTTTAAAAGTTTCCGTCATGGTCACCACTTTGAAAAAAAACTGTGGATGCCTCATATGGTATAGGTCCTGATGTCTTGGTAGCTCCAAACTTGTTAATTAAAAAAAATGTTGGAGGAGAAAATTTAAAAGAACTATTGTCAAACTTGTTACTTATTGTTATTATTAATCTAAATAACCTGCCTATTTTAATCTGGCCGCATAAAGAGTACAAATTATTTGCAAGTTTAGAAAAGGAAAACCTTCGTCGAATTCCTAAGTTTGAAAGTATTAAACTTCTCGCACCCATATTATTAAACAGACACAAAATTCCCACAGCAAACCCCAGTACAACATCAAAAAATTTAAAAGTGTATATATTTCAGTCTTCCGAAAATAAAAAGCAGCACCCAAAAAACAGCAAGGGGTGCCCACCAGGCAAAAAAAATTTCCAAAATCACTCAAATTGAATTTTTTTTTTCCGTTCTAGTGTTTGTGCACAATGTAAAAATATTTTTACCAAGTTTTATTAACTATTTTAGTGCCCCCTCAAAGCACTTAAATGCTTCAGTCAACAAGTCTTAAATATTAATAAAAAACAGTTTTTATTTCTTAGAAAATGAGATTTTTTAAACTAAAAATGAAAAAAGAGAGTTATACAATGTTGTTTTTATTTTCTTTCAATTTTTTTTTTACTAATATTTTTGATTATATGAGATCTAACAAGACATACTTTTGAAAAAACTTTTTAAATATTTATATAGGCCTGTTAAATGTTCAAGGGCTTTGAAGTGGCCCTAGAATAGTGATTAAATTTTGTTAAAGTATTCTTTTACATAGTACACAAATACTATAATGGTAAAAAAAAATTAAACTTGGGCGGTTTTAAAAGTATTTTGCATAGTGAATATCTAGTTTTCACATAATGGATATAAAGTAATATAAATTTATTTTGTTTATTTTGCTAAAAAATATTTTTTAAAATTCAAAAACTTGGTTTAAAAAAAAAGATTTGAAATTGTTTCAAGAGAACTTGATAAATCCATTTATGATTTAATTAAATGTTTAATAAATATCTAATTTAAGTATTTAATGTTTACAATTTATGCATAAAAATATTGTTTGTTAAATATACCACATATAACTTTTGTTAGAAATGCATTAATTCACCTGCTATCTAGTTTATCTGTTTTAGATTGCTGTGTCACACACAGGGTGGACATCAAAAAGCTTCAGCCCGCTTCCCTACTAAAAATTGTATATTCTACAGTTATCATATAAACTATAAGTATACTATATTATAGTAGAAGACTTCCATAAAGTGAGTACGCACTAAACCACTATTTTGCCTCCCCTCCCCATCCTTCTTTTGTACAAAGGAGTTTTTTTTTAAAGACCAATTCCGCCTCTGCGTATGTACACATACAAAATAAAGACCGTCTCGTAAAATTTCAAAACATGAAAAAATCAAACTTTCATTGTTTGAAGCTTGATTTCATTCCTCTTAAGTGTTTAATACACGGAATTGAACGTTTATTAATTTTCAGAAATTCTTCCCTCTTACCGCAAGCTTAAAAATTTTTTTTTTTTTTTTTTTCTTATTCAGGCCTGTAGCCACCGGGTGGGCAGCAGGGGCATTTGCCCCTCCCCCCCCACTAATAATTTTTTAAATAAATAACTTTGAAGAAATAGGCTGAAAAAATGATTAGAAAAAAGAAAAAAAAGGTCCTTATAACTTTTTCGGGGTAACACTGCCCCCCCCCCCCCCCAATATAATTGTTGTTCCTACGGTCCTGTTATTATCAACAAAAAAACGACATCTCAAAACTAATATATATATATATATATATATATATATATATATATATATATATATATATATATATATATATATATATATATATATATATATATATATATATATATTTATATTAGGGTGGAGCGATTTTGAAAATTTTTGAAATTTGATTTGCCTGAGCAGCAAATCAATATCTTTTGGTGAAAAAAGAACCTTACTCTTTTTTTTTTTAGTTTAGATGAGTTCTTGAGGTTCCTCTTTGGATTCTAAATTTTTGATGGGTCCTAATATTGTTTAAATTTTTGCGGCATGCTTTCTTTATGAACAGACGTGTTTTTGCAGCGTAAGAAATAATAAAAAATAGTCTTAGTATTTCTGAGTTTTTAGTATTTAATTATCTTTAAAATCGGAATTTTTTTTATCAAAATTAAATTAAAATGAGCAATGCTGAGGTTGTTTCAATGGTAATGGTGAGAGAACTACTGAACTTACAAAAAGAGACGATATTGTCGTTCTTTACAGAAACAGTTAAAATGATTAATATAAAGTTTGATTCAGTTCAAAAAAGCATTCAAGAAGTAAGGAAAGATCTTGTCGATATCAAAGCTGGCTTGACATTCGTTGGAGATGCCTGCGACGATAAGGTTAAAAGTGTAAATGAAAAAATTAGTAAAGTTAAAGAAGAGTTATCCAGCGTAAAGATAATACAGGGAAAAATTTCGACAGACAACAACGACCTAAAGCTAAAATCTGTTGATGCAGAGGATCGAAATCGAAGGAACAATTTGCGTATTGATGGTTTGCCTGAGAGTAGAGACGAAAAAGATTGGGAAAAAACCAAAGAAAAAGTAAGGAAATTATTTGCTGAAAATCTTAATATCAAAAGAGAAATCAAAATAGAACGAGCGCATAGAGTGGGAGTTTCAAACGAGAATCGCGAACGAACAATTGTTATGAAACTGCATGACTACGAGGACAAAAAAACGATCACTGATAACGCATCAAAGCTAAAAGGTACCAATATTTTTATTAATGAAGATTATTGTAGTACAACTAGAAAAGTTCGAAAAGAGTTATTTGCTAAGGCAAAAATTCATAGACAAAATGGTTATTATGCTAAAGTTGTGTATAATAAACTAATTGTCCATGAATTTCAACAAAAAAACTCTGAAAGAACAGAAAATTTAATATTTCAAGGTGAATAGTTTATTTATTAATATATTAATAGTTAAATTCATTCATATTTACTATATTTAAAAATGGATTCGAATAATGTTTCTGAACAAGGTTTTGAAAATATAAATTTTGACCCTTTTGAAGACAATTTATTAAATAACACAAATATTTTTCAAGAAATTCAAAGGAATTTAATGAAAACACCGTATTTTGATCCTTATGAATTTAAGGGGGAAAAAGAAATAAATTCATTTTCTATATTACATGTAAATATTAGGAGCATAAATCAAAACTTTGACAAGTTTAAGGAATTTTTAAATATCATAAATTACACGTTTGATGTCATATCCCTTACAGAGACTTGGCATGAAAATACACTTGATTCTAATTCTAATTACAAATTACCTAATTATAAGCTAATTAGTCAACCGCGAGGAAGTAATAAAAACGGAGGAGGCGTTGGTATATATGTTTTAGAGTTATATTCATACAAAATAAAAAATAAATTATGCTCATCAAATCTTAATTATGAAAGTCTATTCATTGAAATAATTAGTGACAAAAACAAAAACATTGTAATTGGGTGCGTATACCGACCGCCGAGTGGTAAAATTGAATGTTTTGAAGAATTTATTAAAAATACGGTCCTAATTACGAATAAAGAAAAAAAAAGTTTGTATATTGCTGGTGACATAAATTTGAACGCTCTGACTTATAAAAAATTTCCAAAAACAAAATCTTTTTTTGATATGCTTTTCAAATATAATATTTTACCAGTTATAAATAAACCAACTGGGGTAACAAAAAGCTCTGCAACTGCAATCGATAATATTTTTATTAATAATTATATAGAAACGCCATTTGAGACAGGTATTTTTAAAACTGACATTAGTGATCACTTCCCAATATACATTAAAATAAATCTTTTAAATGTCACATCCAAAGGGGATTCTAAAATTATAACTCTAAAAAAACGCAACCTATCAACAATTAATAAGAATAATCTTTCTATTAAACTAAAGCAAGAGACGTGGAATCAGGTTTTTAAATGTGATAATACAGATGAAGCTTTTAATATTTTTCTACAAATATTTCTTGATATATATAACAAAACCTGCCCATATGAATTAAAAATAATTAAAAAAAAAACAATACTAAATCCTTGGATGAATAAAACTCTCATAAAATGTTCAAAAAATAAACAAAAACTTTACAATAAATTTTTGAAAGACAGAAGTGAAGATAATGAAAAGATATACAAAAAATATAAACGGTTTTACGAAAATCTTCTCATGAAAGCTAAAAAAAACTATTATAGTGAAGAACTTACAAAAAACAAATTCGATGTAAAAAAAACATGGGATGTAATTAATAATATAATGGGAAGAAACAAAATAACTACGGCTTTACTGCCTCAAAGAATAAATATCAATAAAACTGTTATTTATTGTCCTTTAAAAATCTCGAATGAGTTAAATAAATACTTTACAAATATTGGCCCGAACCTTGCTAAAAAAATTATAACCACACCCAACTCATTTCAATTATATCTTAAATCGTTAAATGACGTAATACTTCACGATAGCGACTTTTCTCTTAAAGAATATGAAACAGCCTTTTCTTTTCTTAAAAAAAATAAATCACCTGGCTTTGATGACGTTTCTAGTAATATAGTTATTTTAAACAAAAATTACATTTCCAGACCTTTGATTCATATTATAAAACTTTCAATTAATGAAGGTATTTTCCCTGAAGCACTAAAGTTGGCAAAAGTATGCCCAATTTACAAAAACAATGATCAGTCAGAAATCTCTAATTATAGACCTGTATCAGTACTTTCTGTATTTTCCAAAATATTTGAACGTGTAATCTATAATAGAATTTATAACCATTTTAATGAAAATAATTTATTTTACACAAAACAGTTTGGTTTTCGAAAAACCCATTCAACTGAACACGCAATAATTGAAATAGTAGACCAAATTACTAAAGGATTCGAAAACAATAACTTTACTCTAGGATTATTTATTGACCTATCAAAAGCATTTGATACGGTTGATCACCTCATTCTTTTAGAAAAAATTAAACACTATGGAGTAATAAATAAAATCTATGATTGGTTAAAAAGCTATCTCACTGAAAGAAAACAATATGTTATTAATAAGGAATCAGGTGAACTAAAAATTATGTGTGGAGTTCCGCAAGGGTCAATTCTTGGTCCCTTGCTGTTCTTGATCTATGTAAACGATTTGCATAATGCTTCAGCAAAACTTAACGCGATAATGTTTGCTGACGACACAAATCTTTTTTTATCGAACAGTGACATTAGGCAACTTTACTCTGACATGAACTATGAATTAAGGAATGTCAGTGAATGGTTTAAGGCTAATAAACTGTCACTCAATGTAGATAAAACAAAGTATACTCTATTCCATAAAAAATCACAACAGGAAAACCTTCCCTTAAAATTACCAAATTTAATTTTAGATGATAAACTAATCGAAAAAAATGAGTCAATAAAATTCTTAGGAATTCTTATTGATGAAAATTTATCATGGCTTCCTCACATAAATTATATCCAATCAAAAATTAGTAAAACAATTGGTTTGATGTACCGTATTCGCCCATATGTAACATCAGAAAGTCTGAAACTAGTATATTTTGGCCTAATACATTGTTTTATTTACTATTCCAATATTACATGGGCTAGTACTCAACCAACAAAACTTAAAAAAATATTTTCTCTACAAAAACATGCATGCAGACTTATATATAACAAAAAAAAATATGAACATGCAAAACCACTAATGAAAGACATGCAAATGATGAGTATATATGAAGTTAATATTTACCAACACTTAATTTTTATGTATAAATATAATAACAGCCTGATTCCAAAAACCTTTAATAATAAATTTACAAAAAATGTTAACAATAATTACTCTCTTAGAATAAATCAATGGAATACTTATAAATTGCCTAGAATTAGGAGCAAGTATTCTGAATATGGAATAGCATACCGTGGACCGAAACTATGGAACACATTTCAAAAAACTAAACATTTAAATACGGTAAAATCACTAAACTCCTTTAAGTTTCTAATAAAAAATGAAATTTTTAAACATTATAAATAATTTTTTAATTTTTCTAAATGAACATCGAATTCCATTATTCTTAGTTTTTTCTATTTTTATTTTTTTTGTTTGATTGTCTCTTATTTTTATCTTTAAAATAATTTGCCAGTATTTTAAATGACTATCGTTAAAATTATATTGATACTATTTACTTTCTTTCTTTAAATGTAAATATTTATGAAAGTTTTTATCTTTTTATTATATTGGAACTGTACATAGTATTTTTAACAATCTTATTCTATTTTAAACTTGTAAAGCCCACATAGGGGCTCTATGAAAAGTGACTTTAGTTATCCATATCTTCTTTGAGCCCCTGCCTGTTTTTTATAAATCAACTTTTTTTGTATGTAAATGTTTCTTTGTAACTATATTTTCTTATTCTATAAACAGCAAATATATATTAAAAAAAAA